>NW_016690200.1:1457119-1594528 GCF_001604755.1 Lepidothrix coronata
AACAATAATCAATGCAGCAGCTGTGTGTTTTCTTAGTGTAAACTTTTTTATTTACTAATTTATTTCATCTGTCTTGTAACAGATACAGAACATGCATAACCTTCCCTTTCCCTTCCCTTCCCAAACCTTCCCTTCCCAAACCTTCCCAAACTTTCCCAAACCTTCCCTTCTCAAACCTTCCCTTCCCAAACCTTCTGCTAACCTTTTAAAATTCTTATTTGGGTGCATTTGATTTAATCTCAGGGATCTGCTTCCTCCTTAGATGTGTTTCTGGTTAGTAGAGAGGCAGAGAACAAATGACCTTCCTGAATACTAGATTTTAAGAAACTGTATCAAGAGACTAACATTTTTGTCCAAAATTAAGCATTTCTCATTGGAAATAAAGTGTGCATTTGTAACATCCATCTCATGAATCCTTCTATAAAAATATTGAGACTTTGGATTACCCATGTGGCTACAGTGTAAATGCAAAGAAGGGTTAAAGAGAAAACACTGTGTGAGCTGGCATCACTGAATGTCAAGTGTGTGTGGTGATCTGAGAGCATTTGTGTATGTATTTACAGACTGTACTATAAATTACATACAGTTATAGTATCCCTTGTAGATCACAAATATACATATACATACATATATACATATATATATATATACAGACATACATACATATATATATACACAGAGTAGCTACGCAGTAAATTTCCACTCACAGGGAAGGGTATTATTCACAGTAAACTTTACACCAGTCAGGATCTTTGCTTGCAAATGGCTGGATTTTGCTGGAAGCCTTCTTCATTTCGATTTGCTGTCAGGGCTGTGCCCAGGAGAGCCCTTTTCCTGCAGAAGGTCCTGCTGGCTTCCGTGGCAGAGAGAGATCCCATGGCACAGGGCCTCATGCAGGGTGAGCATTCAGATGAGCTTTCTGACAGCAAGGACAGGTTCAATATTTGGTAGACATTGTTTTCTCCTTCCTCATCATACACTTGTTTTCAGACCTAGGCTTATTCTTTACTTTTTAACAGTCTGCTCTTTTTCTTAAATTCTAGACAGATCACCTCATTGGGATTTTTTTTTATTTATTCTGAAGGATCTTGGAAGAAATTAAAAATCTTATTTTTGTATCTGTACTCTCTATGACAAGCTGTCCCATGGCATCCAGTGCCAGCCTTTCAAAAATGGACTTTGCTATCCTGTTGTTCTTAGTCCCCATGGTTCACATATAAAGAACAGTAGCTTCAGAGGTGCAGCAATAAACATGCATCTTCTTCCCATAGTGCAGACAAACATAACTGTTGTCTCTATAACTATATATAGAAAATTACATTCTCCTTGTCCTTAATGCCATGAAGGAAGTATGTATCAGTTGACATCATGACTCAAAGGACTTTGTCTCAAGACATCTACAAACTACGACAAGACAATGACAGTTTGGAAATGTCTGCCCAGTCTAAACTCAATATTGCAAATTCACTGATGGCAGCATGTGTAACTAGAGGGGTAAGTCTTCCCCCTCCCACACCTAACTATATCATAAAACAACATCAGAAGACAATAGAGAGGACGGAAAACTCCACAGGGAAAAAAAGGGGGGTTATTTCTATTCTTTATATTGTGAATCTCCAACTAGAGAGGAGAAAACCATAATGTGGGTAAAGGAAAGGAGAGAGTAAGCCTCTAAGTCATTTCCTCAGTCAGTTCCACACTGATCAAGTGTGATAGTGATCAAGTGTGATCACTATGCCCTTCGACAATAAGAAGTGCTTGATGCCCTGTGCTTTACCATTTTGTACCCCTCCACACACACTGCATGAATCCAAACTAAATTCAAGTGTTCCACACTATCATAGAAGCTACTGCCAGTAATGTGTTTTTATTCATACAAGAAATTTGGACACAATTATCTCTGAGTCATTTAGGAAAGAGACTCTTTGAAGCGATTTTGGTGCTGTCTGCATGTGTAAATAGCTGTCAAATAAAACACTTCCAGTAGACTGCTGTACTGTACCTCTTCCTCCATTAATATTCAGTCAAGACTGAGCACATTTGATTAAATCTGTGCAACAACCTTCTTCTATTCTCCACAGAGAGAACTGGAACAAATAAATTGAGTGAAGCACTAGGTTTGGATGGTTATCAATCAGCTTCCAAGATATGGCAAGAATGCAGGAGAAATCAGCACAATCTGAACATTTCCCTGCATTATCAGTTTTTCACTGGGCTTTATTTTCATACAGGGACACAGTACCATTTGTCTTGGGTGAACAAGTTCAGCATAAAAATGGTTGGGAGCTTATACAAAGCTCCTGCCTTTGCCCAGCCTGGCACATTTAAGCACATCACAGACTGCTGGCTGAGGATCCCATACTAGAATTCAAACCACAGACACAGGGCACAGCCCATGTTCTGGGCTATGGGAACTGGGAAGCACTGCCTTGATCTGGACCTTATAAACACACTGTAGACATAAAATGAGTTATAATTCCAGACTTATCAGTCAGGGACTGAGGCCATCACTTTCCTGTGTTAACCGTAAAGCTTTCCCTGCCAACTGTCACATCCCAAGGGGCATCTGCACCACCTCTGCTCTGCAAGAGGCCCGTTTGCGCTTGACTTCCACAAAGGATCATTCACCCTTGCAGGTATTGTCAGCAAACCCCAAGCTACCTTCCTAATGACTGTTGAAGAGGAAAAGGTGATGGATTTCACATGAATATTATGTGTGACAAGGGATGTAATTCAATGGGTTTCCGGTGACTGCACATCAGTGTGTCATAAAGCTGAATTCTGCTTTTAAAATGATTGTTGTAAAGTAACTAAAACAACCTCTTCTCTTTATCTTTTTTTTTTTTGTTCCATTTATCAAATTTAAGACTACAGTGAAGGGAAAGAAATAATCTTTATTCTCCTAGCACTGCTAAGCTGACCAATCACAGTTTACTTCACAGAAGAATACGTATATAAATTCTATCTGAAGATCTAAAAATTGTACTCAATATACTGCTCAGTTGCTTAGGAATCTGATAAGTATTAAGTTTACATATGAGGAAACTGAGGACAGCAGCCATACTCCACTCCATCTACAACATAACAATGCTCTAATCCAGCATTAGCCACTATCTCAGCTATTTATATACTCTCCTCTGATTCTTCACTGGAATCCAATGTAACAGTTATAATCTAAACAACATCTCTGTTGCTGAAACCCTCTCCACAAAACCTTAATGATCCAAAGACCACATAGGACTATAGATGTTATGTTTGGAAATAGCTTCATTCGATAACGTTAACAGAGAAATATTTTTTCTGCTTGTCTGTCTGGAATTTTGGGGGGCTGTCAGAGGATGGGCACAAAGTCATGTAAGACTTTTTTTTTACAGTGTCACCAATGGCAAAGTTTTGAAAAGGAGAGAGAAGGATGATTAATTTTCTATCAGAGCAGGTGGATCATGGCATAGGCTGGTGGCTCCACACTCCAGCAGCAGCACTAAGATAATGCAGACAGACACCAAAGGCAGTGGCAGGAAAGAGTGATTCCCACCACTGCCAGATAATGGGCACAGATGAAAGGCAGCAAGGTAGGGGAGTTTACACATAAATCCTTAAAATCAGGATTGACCCTTTTCTCCTGGGCAGATGGCATCCTGGGTCTCTGCAGGAAATTCTGGCAGCTTCTCTCACCTTTTTTTTCCTCCTTCTTCCCTTTCTGAAAACACCCTTTCATTACTGTATAGAGAACCAGGAACAGACAGCTGAATGTCTGGCTGAATGTAACATGGCACAGTAGAGATCAGTGGGGATTCATTGAAATCTTGGTTCCTGTAAGCCCTCCCTCCATCCCCTTTCAGGAGGGAAGCTGGTCTGATGCTCTTCTGTCTCACACTTGGGAGAACTTGTTCTTACCCACCCTCATCATAACTTGTCGAGATCTCATGTCTCTTCTAATCTTAATTAGAGCCACACGTGCCTTCAGTATCCATTAACTAAACTCTGACATTTCCAAAGTGATGTTCTCACATTTGTTTTAATAGTACTGCCATATCTCCTTAATATGGAGGGAATCCCCCTGTGGCACACCTGCACTGAGAGTGATCACTAGCCTAACAGAAAGGGAAATGTGGACTGCATTTATGTTTTTTGAGGTAGGAAAAAATTAGCTCAGCTGTTCAGGCAGTGGAGCAGCAGCTTCAGCTATCCTGTGCTGTCACCAACCAATCCATCACCTGTCAGTCACTGCCACTTTGGTAGAAGCCATGCTAATTTGTTACACCATGGGCTGCACACTGGGAGTCTCATATAATGCTGAGACAATCAAAACCCTGACACACCAGAGCCCAGGACTGCACTTCTGATCATCAGAAAAAAAAACAATTTAAAATAAAATTTTATCATAGAAGTATGTCTCCTTAGAAAAGTCTCTCTCACCCTTCTTGGAATGTTTTTTTTTCTCCTTCACTTTATCCCTGTACCTTGACAGTGACCATACAGCAGTATTATTTATCGATTTACCCTCAACTCTTGCACAGCCATTCAGCGTGCAAGGTCTGCGGCCAAGGTCGTGCAGGAGGTTTGGTCAGGTAATCTCAGTGGTGCTAGGGACATGTCTACAAGGTAGTCCGACAGATGTATAATTCTCACTCCAGTTCCAGGAAAGTGTGTCTCTTTGCCGTTTTAGAAGGATATTTTCTGTCCGTACCACACAATAGTTAGGGTAGGTTAAAACAGGAAATTAATTCTTCCTTTCATGTCCATTTAGAAGAAAATCTTTCCATTTCTAAAAGTTGAAAAGATACAGACAATAAAAGTGGCATTTTCCAAGCTCAAAAAATCTAGTGAATTATAAAAGGAAGGAAAAACTCGAGCCCTGCAGTCCGGAAAGACCAGCAAAGCAGCACAGCTCACGGAATGAACAGACTTTGTAGAACTGCATTTCAAACTGTGTTGCAGCTGGCATTTTACTTGGATTGACACTGCTTTTTTAAGTAAAACTTGCAGAGGTTCCACTGTCTTTGTTCTCATTGCTGGACTCTGCACACTGCTGCAGAGCAACAACCATTCCCCTGACGTTCCAAAGAGCAGAGCAACCCAGGCTTTCCATCAGTACCTTTACATTTATTCTTTTGCATAAATGCTAAAAAAAAAATAAAAATTTGAAGGGCTCTCAAAAGTGTAGGTTCAGATATGATAAAAAAGGACCTACATATGGTCTGACTTACTCTTTTAGTACATAAATAATATGGATATTTTTATACAGAAGCAGAAAATACACCTCATGAGTCCTCTCCATGCTGTATGGAGCTACAAACTGACTGCTCAGGTAATCAAGAATTTGATCAAGATACCTTAATGGTCTCACATCTCTGCTTCTGTTTCTAGCTGTGTTTGCTTCACAGATCTACTGTAAAAAACCCCAAAAATAAAAACAAATAAACAAACAAACAAAAACCCCAAAACAAAATAACAACAAAACCAATCAAACAAACAAAAAAGCCCTCCACACTTCAAAATGCAGGGTTATTGACAATTCCTACTTATGTCTTTACAGCTTGTTTTTCATGTCGCTCTTACTCATAGCTCAAATGAGCATAATTTTCAAGTTGAAAAAGCTAGATAAAATTGATAATAAAAGCAAAGCTGAAATTGCTCAGGGAATTCTAACACATTAATGCATCTTATTTGAAGAAGTACTCACAGATTTAATGACAGAGTCTATGATGAAGGATCACCTAAGCTTTCAACAGACATTGCTTTTTCATTTGATTTCCACATTGTCATGTGAAAAGGAGTGTTTATAATCCAGCTGATCAAAAGGGGCTCCTTTGAATGCTATGATCAGTAAAATGGACTTAAGGTACAGCAACTTTGATAAGGCTTCCACAGCACGATAAGCTATTGTTAAATTGTGGTTATTGTGGCTGGAAAGTCTTATATTGACTTAGCTGCTGAAGAAAAAAATGTCTATTAGGTCTTCCTTTGGGTAGAGCTTTGGTGATCTAGAGTTTTTTGATGGCATTATTAAGAAACTGACTGAATGCAATGCAAACTGTGCTGTCAGGAATGGCAAACAGCCTCCATCTAACATGCTCTAATTTTGCTTTTCAAGAGAGAAGGCAGAATGACAGAAAAATAGATTTTATCTTCTGCATCAAATCAGTTAGTTTGGGGCAATGAGAATAAATCATGCTAGATCTACCTTGTCCCATCCTAAAGGATTTTTCCATTATATTTCACAAAGATCATCTTGAAAAGAGCTATCAGGCTGGCAGCTGAAATGCCAGTTGTAGGTCCAAGATTTGATGAACAGCATTTGGCAGAGAAGAGGGAACTGCTGTTTAACCTTCAATTTTGGTTCATCTATGAGGGGTCAATTGTCCATCAATCTTGTTATTTTCAAGATAGTGAGAAACTAAAAGGATTCTGTGTGTAGTGGCTTTTTTGCAATTTCTGAGGAAGGGGAGAGAGACAGAAATAGCCTGATATGACATCATGAGTGAGCTGGCAAAAGGTATTTCAACTACTGAAACTATTGTTTCTTCCTAAATTATGAAGATCTGTCAGTTGTCATGGGGAAAAAAACAGGAAGAAATGCTGTGACATCCTTCCTCTCATTCTGTTTTCATTCAAGACATTGGTAAATCTTACATGCTTTGCATTCAATTAAAAACAATATTTGGAAGTGAATAGGGTGTTTCGATGAAAGTTTGTGAGCTGAAAGAAGCTGCTTTGCAGATGCCAGAACATTTCATTGAGATATATTATTTTTGTAGTGTAGTTTGCATTGAAAGTGATTTTGAGGTCCCTGGATTCATTTGTTTCTAACAATGCAGTTTGCAAGAGGTCAGATTAAAAAAAAAAATTGTCAATCAATTATGATGGCAAAGATGGTTTCTTCATTAGGCTCCCGACTTTTGGCTTCCCATCTGTCTTTTACCAAGATCAGGAGTCATGAAATTTTATACTTTTGGTTTTTGGGGAGGGAATAATAGCAATATGTCAGAGATTAGGAATTTATATCCAACTGCTCTTTCAATAAATTTTTTATTTCTTAGACGTAAATGTGAATGAACATTGGATATAAATGTTGACCTTCATGCTACTGTTATTTATAGAGCTGGCTTTTCACCATATCAGGTGTTGAGGTAACGAAATCACTCTGTCATGCTTGAACCTAACAACAGGGAGATAACTGCAGTAGAGATTTTAACTGAATGGTCCTTTTACTTGTTTTTTCCACTGAATTTTGACCTTGGTGTTTCTATCAACACTCTAAGTGAATACCTGAGTTCAACTTATTGTTATTTATAAACTTCTCTGAGCAAAACTTTGGGATAGAGGATTGGGGTTTTTTTAAGAACTGAATTTTAAGAGAACAGCTCTGCATAGCGTGGACCTCTGTACATCACAGAAAACCTCTTTAAAATAAAATTTTCCACAATGTCCTTTCCCAGTCAAACATTTTAAACACTAAAATTGCTGATTATAATGCAGGTTATTGGCTACATTTAAACAATATAGTGATAATACCAGTAATCAGCTAAAGCTTTACTATTTATGAAAAGTCAGAGAAAAAACAGTCAGTTTTGTCCATAAATCTTCAGTGTGAATCTCCTGTAAACCTCATATCATATTCCCACTGTTCTAAGAGAGAATTAATATTCGTTGTATGATTTATTTTTTTTAATGCAAAGAGTTTGAAATAATGTGAGCAAGTGCTGTAGCTTCAGGGACTGGAAACTAGGGGTAAGTTTTGCATACACTGAGGGTAGTGCAAAGCTTACTAAGATATTTGGAATATCATGAAGGGAGACAAACTTCGTGCAATCTCGTGTCTGCTAAAAAAGGCCCTGACACATAAAGTTCCCCAAACTGCAAGAAGGCACTGTCACTGATACATTAAAAATTAAATATTAAAATTGCAAGTTTCTTTCTGTTCTTGAAGTGAAAACTGCCTTCACCCAGAAAGCTATTCCTTGTGATACTCCAGCCATTTGTCACCACTCTCCATACCATACCTACAATCAAGGCTTTCTTCATGAAGGTGTAAGTCAATGGAACCCAAAACATAGAAGTGTTTTGTACATATTTCTCTCTCCCTGTTTTTTTTTTTCAACAATTCATATCAACTCCTTCTTCTCAGTTTTCTATCAGAAACAATAGGAACAGATGGTTACTCCTTTCTCACTTGTGCTATTCTATTGTGTAATAGTTCTGCAATTTAACACTGATAATCACATCTCAGTGTCTGGCTGGGCAACCTTTATTATCTTGACATCATTTTCTACCATCCTTCATTGAAGAATGTATCTTCTTGATGAGACAAAGAGCTCAACAGATATTAGCACCACAGTAGATTGCTTTTCTCATGCTGTTGTCAGAAATTGGATTTTTCTCCTCCAGTGCAAATAACACTATGGATATTCAACTAATGTTTAATTAATAAGTCCTTTCGCACTGTAACATTGTGCATTAATGTCTACTGAAAGATGAATAAGGTATCCCCAGTCAACTTTTGTCCTGCCTCTTCCTGTTCCTCCTTACTAGACTTCACTAGATAAGATAAAACAGTGTCTTTCTGAAATATGCAAAAATGGGTCCTAAAATCTTCAAGGAACTTGGCTGTTCTTCGTTATGATCTTAAAAAATTTAAATGAATCTCCTAAAAGTGGGGCATTTAATGTGCTTTATGTTGTGTTATAAAGATCACAAGAGCCAACCAAAACTGACCAGTGCCAGGCCAAAGAGAAAATTTTCATGCCAATCAGCTACTTTAAGGGTATTCTTTCTATATTGTGAGGAAGCCAACACATTACTGTTTGGGTTTGTTTGTTCTTGTTTGGGGCTGAGTTTTGTTTGACATTTGTTTTGTTTGGTTGGTTTATTTGTTTTGGTATTTTTTCCAATAGGCTATCTGAGACTGAATAGTGGAGGCTTCAGTTAATTCCAAATGGGATTTCTCTCCCAGCTAATCTTGTTCTATCAAGCCCACTACTGTTAAACTGCTCACACCTGATGTAATCTTCTCTATGCTGCAGTAGGTGTTTTATAATCTGAAAACAAAATTCTTTTTATTCTTTTAGTCACTACAACACAAAGCATCTTTTTCAGAAAGACTGCCTCCAAAATCTGTAGAGTTCAAGAGAGATGTAAATGGTTGCCTGAAGCATTAACTTTCATTAAACCTTATAACCCCAGAACAAAGTCACTCAGGAGGAAGCTATTGATAAGAATAGGAAAGACTTTTCTGTTACAAATACTGTGCAATGAGAACAGAAAGAGATATTCAGTGATTTTCCTAGCAAAGTGTAATTTATTTGGAGACAGAAATTATATTAGAAAATAAGTTGATACAGTAAAAAGGACATTCTGATCTATGCATAACCAGCATGTGATCTAATATAACAGAAAACTGGAGATTGGTTTCTAATATCCTGGATTATTATTTCTTTAGTGCAATGAGAAGACTACATAAGAAATAAGTAAATGATTTCCTCTTTATACAAGGCACTTCAGAAGGAGAAGCCTGATGTAAAGTCCACTAGAACCCAGGGACAAAAGGACAACTTCAGACTGCACTCTAAAACTTAGATTCCCCTTTCTAAAATGACTACAAATGAAACTCACATAGCCTAGATCTACAAGTCTCTTGATTTTTAGATATGTTCATGAGGTGTCTAACATTAAGTGAAGTAGTTTGGAAATTCAATCACAGATAGATTTTGCTTTTTGAATCTGGTTGTTTGGAAAGAAAAAAAAAAAGGAGCCTTTTAACACTCAGCATAAAAAGGTTTCTGTCTTGTAGCCAAGATCTATAGTCTTCTTGTGTTCTTCACAAGGACTGCAGACTGCAAGAGGAAGGGCTTGTCTGGTGTCAGTACCCATGTCAAAATGTCTTGAGCAAGATGCTGTTGGCTGCACCAATGAATCTCTGCTCTTCAGCCAGTTATCTGTACAAGAACAGGGCTTCAGAAACTGCATTAGATTGATATGACTATGACGTCTTTGGGTCTTGATCACCTTAGCTTGGGGATTATTGTAGGCATGTCCTGGTGGTGCAGAATCAGACTCTGGAAGTTTCTATCCGTAGTCTTCCCATATTGAAATTCTCATTGATTGCATATGAATCATTGCTTTGTGTGTCTTCTTATTCTCTCATTTATATGCTGTGGAAGTAGTGGGCCCAATGCCATCAGTGACTTCAACTGGGAGGAAAAATCAGACACTGAGTTTGGTGGTTTAATCCACAAGCCATTTAGTGGGACAAAAATTCTCAGCATGAGCCAAATCTCTTCTATTTTTTTTTTTATAAATGATTTATTAAAAAATCCTTGAAATGGTATTTGTCAATCCTCAACTCACTGAGTCTTGAAGTTGCATATGTCAGTAGATAGGCTGTAAGCTATAGTGAGTTAGGTGATGCTGGTATGTCATATGGCTTCTGACAGAAAAAAAAATAGAGTAGCAACATGCAAGAGTGGGATTAGACATAGCAGTACTTCTAATTACTCATTCTGATACACCAAAATCCCCTCCAAATACTGTTTTTATGTGTGATGATAAGATCAGTCCACTTACGTGAAGCTACACAGGAGCATCAGAGTCTGGAAATTCAAGTCCATATAATATGAAGAAGCAGATTAAATCTCAAAGGTAACCACAATATTATACTTAACAAAAGCAGAACAACAATTGTCAGAGAGAATGAAGAGAAATTGATAATCTAAGAAACAGGTTTTTTTGAATTATTTATCACTGAAGAAACCTTTTTTTCCAAGATCAGCTTGCAAGAAGGGACATAACGGATGATTTGGAGAATCCCAAGAAATTTATAAATATATGTTTGAGCATTTGATCTATTATTCTTTTACACATAAGTCATCTGAGATGAAAGAAAGAAGACAGAGAGATATCAACACAATTGTCTTTGCTAGCACTTTTTCTACAGAAAATTTCCTGGCTACAGAATATTATTCCCCATGGGGCATCCACTGCGTGAGTTAGTTTGTGTGGGGGGGAAGTAATTGAATTAGATGAGTCTGCTGCTCTCCTGTGCCAAGGCCCACAGTCAGACCAAGGCATGAAAACCTCACACACATTGTAACATGCATTGATAACTCATTGGTAACTGGTGAGGCCTCTGAAGGAGCTGCTTTGAGCTGATGCACACATGGTCATTCATTTAACCAAGCATCAGCCAAGACAAACTCTGGAAAGAAGTACAGAACTATAGACTAAAACTGAATCAAAGCCCACATCATGTTTCAACCATATTTAAAACCTGACACTGAGTTTGTCAAAAGTATCAAAGGAATATTGTCACCATACATGTTTTGAGAATATTATCCACCCAGATCATCCAACAAATACCAATTTGACTCTGAACTCCTAATTTTTTTAGAGAATACATAACCAAACAAGGAAAACGTGTTACTAGGCAAATCTGGTCGTTCATTTCTTGGAAGCTCTCACTGAAAACAGCAAAAAAGAAGTTGAACCAATATTTTACACAGTTTGTCTCCTGAAGGACAATTTCCTGATGGAAAAAAAAAAATTAGAAACAACTTTTAAAGTATTTTATTTTAAGACTCATCAGTCTATAGTTTATAGGCAATATACAGTTTAAGTACTATGTAATTAAATCTTTATTTATAGACTGTTTTATGTCCTGAGGTTGTTTGAAATGAACTTGTCGCAATCTGGCCCAGCCATCAAAACCAGTGCAGTATTATTAATATCTCACAGCCTATCAAGCTTTTCATCTCCCAGAAGCCTGAATAATCTTATTCATGATGAATATTATCCAGCACATTAACACATTGCTGTTTCCACAAAAATTGTAGCTACTGAGGCCATAAACCTACTGGATTGTGAAATGCATTCTAATGGTATTCCACCTTTAGAAGAATAATGAATTTTTAAAAAGAATAAAGAAAAGCATTTCTAACTATTCATAAAGCCTGAGGTTGTTTTTTGTTTCATCGGGTGTGTGTGTGTTGTAAAAAATTGTTGTGGAGAATTCTGTGGTTTATCTCATTCTTTGACTATGCTGTTTATCTGCTACCAGTCTAAGATGGTTAACCATGATGTACATATTCTAAAGGCATTTGCTAATCATCTGATATAAATGCGGCTGATAGATGCAGTAGATCTGCTCTCAAAATTCTGCTCATTTTCCCTATCAGAAACCTACATGGGTTTTCCAAAATTCTGAGAAATTCAAGAGATTAGCATGAATAACATTTACTTCCTGAAAGAACAGCTGCTAAAGGCAGAGTTTTGCAGCGTGGGTCAGGACAGAGAAAGATGTACAAGAGAAGATAACCCTGAAGAACAGAATGATCTTCAACACAGAAGAAATGTATAAACACAGTTTATCTGATGATGAGGAAATAAAGTTAGAGATGAGATATCCTGAGATACAAACTGAATAGCCTTAATCCTCTGAAGTTTCCAGATGTAAAGTGAGATGATTACAAAAAAAAATAAGTGAAAATAAGCAGAAAGATTCAAGAAATCACATGGGAGCAGGAGCACAGGATTATTCTGTATGAATTAGACCAGAGACCAGAACACATTTTTTTTTGTCCCTTCCTCCAGAAGTGCTTTGTGAAACTCTCTGTCTTTAATTTTAGCAGTTCTGAAAAAAAAACCTGCAGAAATTCTTAATGTGAAGTCAATTGTGTTAATTGTGATACTTCTCTCTTGTTTTGGAGCCTAGACAGTAATGTAGTTATCTCAGACAAAATAAAGTAAGTTAAGATTAGGTGGGGGTTGCCTAACTTTAACTTCACCATGTCCCGTAATTTGACAAGTGTTGAAGAAATCTGAATTAAAATAAAAAATAATTTTAACTATTTTTGTTTATTTGAAAAAATAAATGACTAAGTTGCAAAGTTAGTCAATCTACTTTTGGAGATAGATCTTCCTCATGCACTTTTTATTGGATTTTATCTGTCCTTTTATTTGGCTGCTCTAGAGTTATTTATTGAATTTTATTACTGACAAAATATATTGTTTAATAAGAGGTGAATTGTCGGCCAGAAATGTTTCTTCTAGCTTCTCTGTAGGAATAATCCCTTGCTTTTTTCCTAGGAAAAAATGATGAGGACTGTGATGTCAGGGCTCTATTATTTGCTGTTCCCCCAAAAGATATCTCTATATTTTATACTCACCACATTGGAAGCATATTATCTATTCCTCTGATGTGAAAGATAATGGCTATGTGTTACTTTGCTATAATCTCTAGTGTAGAGAACCCTAAACCAAAGGATAGACAATAAATTAAGAAAATCACTCTGCAATTTCTTCCTCATGGTATGAAGGAAGTTCTTCTTTGTGTCCATTTGCAGTATAACCTGTAAAATTAATAGATTTTCAAAATTTATTCCAATTGCAGGTTCCTCATCTTTTCTACCATTTCTTCTGTATTCATATAGGCCAAGTCTGGTGATCAGCAAGCTGTTTCTCCAGTTCTCCCTGCTCCTGTACTCACGTGATTTCCATATCCCATAGGAATTCTCAATGGGAGTAAAAATGCATCTGCCTGGAAGGTATAAGAGCATGACTGAGGTCTATTACTTGTCTCTAGTTTAACGAATAGTCTGAAACATCCAAATTTTGTCTGTAGATAGTCTATGAAACCTTGTACTCCAGTACTCCAGTCATTGATTCTCTTGCTCTTCCTCTTTCTCTTAGTTTATGTTAATAATGAACAAAAGATATTAGTTAAGAAAGCATATGTCTATCATCATCAAACTAGCCTGATAGAACTTAAAATAGATTCATTCTTCAATATATTTCTGGAGGTTTCCATTTGAGGGGAAATATATTATTAAAATTAATATTAATAATTAATATTTAATTAACTCATTTTTGCACACGATCCACATTTTAGATCTAAGACATTTTTAGCTATTTATCAAAGTCTAAGCTGCATAAAATTTATGCAGTGTCTGTGTATCTTGTGATAAAACATACACCCCATGACAGTGATCAATCTCATCCTAATAAAATTACTGAAAAAAAAGTGGGAAGATTTGCCTTCTGGAGTTACTTATTTCATTCCACTGGTTAGGAAGGGATTTCAGATTCCAAGATATCTTGTTTCTAGGCAGAGATACCTTTTTATGCCTCATGTCTTCCACCTTATGCACAAAGGACATTGACCAGCTGAAGCAAGTCCAGAGGAAGCAACCGAGATGATTAGAGGGCTGGAGTACCTCTCCTATGAGGGAAAGCTGAGGAGTTGCAATTTTTCAGCCTGGAGAAGAAAGGGCTTAATTTAGGCCTTTTAGGGCCTCCTCCTAAAGGGAGCCTACAAGAAAGATGGACAAGGAATTTTTACAAGGATATATAGTGACAGGACAAGGGGGAATGACTTCGAACTGAAAGAGGGGGATTAGATTAGATATTTGGAAGAAAATCTTCACTCCGAGGGTGGTGAGGCAGTGGAAGAGGTTGTCCAGAGAAGAGGATGTCCCATCCTTGGAAGTGTTCAAGGCCATGTTGGATGGGGCTCTGAGTAACCTGGTTTAGTGAAAGGTGTCCCTGCCCATAGTAGGGGGTTTTGTGCTTTCCTGGGCTCCAAAAGTGATGTCTGGGAGCTGAGGAAAGGCTATGCAACAACCATGTAGAGTGACTGCGCAAGAGTAGCCTCTGCAAATCAGTGGAGAGAAGCAAAGGCAAAGAGAGAGCTGCCGCTTCAGCTATGTGTTGGCATATCTGGTCTGAGATTCCTTCCTAAGCATTGTGGTATAAGTGATATCCACTAAAATTAAATAGCCTAACCTTTAAAATAAGTAAATGGCACACTGAAAATGCACTGTCTCCATATCAGTTATTACACAACGATGAAAACTTTCTCACACCATCCCCAGTGCAGGCTTTTTTTTGGCTGAAGTGGCACATTTTTATTAACATTTAAACAGGTAGGATTTGTTTGCACACCTTTTGAATATTTGATTTTGTTTTAAAGTCTGTTGTTTATAAGTCTGGGCTGCCCCTGACTATATATATCATACTAGAGAAATTTGTTTGTTTGTTTGTTTTTAACAGAGAAATGATGTTTCCAAACTCTATGATGTTACAGGCCACTCAAATTATGCAAACAAAACATGACACATTAACAACCTTGCACACTGGAGTATAAAATGGCCCTTTTTCAAGGAATCTAATGAATGACTTAGATGCACTGGAAACCTCAATAACTCTGAAAGTCACAGAACTCCTGTTCTCATCCCCTGTGCAATGCAGACTTCACTCTCAGTCACTAAAATATGCTGGGGAGGGAAAATATCTTTTCAATAGGTTGCTGAACTGTCCATGATAGCCCCCAGGCAGAGTTGTCTGCACGTCAACAATTCTTGTTCTGCTTAACCAGCTAATATGTTTTCCCGGTTATTAAAATATACCAGTCTATAAGTGACACACTCTCCTCCATTGCAAAACCAGAAAAAATATATTTCATTGCACGATCTTTCTCTTGAGACTTCTTTGTTTTCTGAAGAGCGGGATTCTGCCAGCAAATCTCTCACTGATAGTAAAGGGCTTTGGATCACCCTTGGACATTCTGAAGGAATTTTCATTGTGTGTAAGTTTTGCAAGAGGATTGCCATAAATTATGTTTGAAAACTTAGTCCCAAAATCACGTTGCCTTTGGGGGTAAGACATACATAATCTGTAAAACCAAGGTGTCTCATCTAAAAGCTAGATGTCTCATTTTAGGAATTTTTATATGGAGAGATTATACAAAAGATTTATACCACAAACTTGTGGTGAGATTCCTCTGGTCTAAAACAGACATGTAGTTCATATTGAGACTCAGGTGATGGCTTCAGACAATTAAAGCTCCAGTATCCTCTTCCATGAGAGAGGAAGACATTAATCCAGCAATGATGGTTTTAAATACTTTCTCTGGGAATGGTGTGAAATTGCATGTAATGTCTTGCTGAAAATCACACAAATGACAGGACTAAAGGCAATACCGGATAAAACTCCTGAATTCTCCATTACATCCTGCCTTGAAGTAGGCAAAACCTCAATTCCTCTTTGTGTTAGCCAAAGGTTCTGCAGCATGTGTCAAAGTATCAGGCCCACTTCATTATATACCACTGTCATTAGAGCTTTAACCCTCTCAGTGGATGATGGCAGAGGAGGCCAAAATATGTCAGATGAGGTTTGGCTTTAACGGCAACGGTAATTGATTTTACATTCATAATTGGCATTTGATTGGCTGATTAGTCAGCACAGGTTGTAATCTTTAAGGAGTGGAAATGCCACCCCACTGAAATGCAGAATACTGAAAAGGTCAAAGAAAAGGAGAATTCCCCCTTTAATTCATGAAGTAAGAGACATTAGAGCCCAGGGAGCCCACACACATGACAAAGGTTATAATGAGAAAAGAAAATGGCAAACAGATAATCCATTTTTATGAAAAAGATATTAAGGAGACTCTAAAAGGGCAAATGTCTCATATTTTCCCTCTCGTGAGTGTTGCCACATGCAGAATGCAGACAACTATTGCTGGGGGGGGGAGGGGAAAGCCACATTCCTGTTAAAAGAAAATATATATCCCACATATGCTTATGTAGACAGGAAACACTGAGTTGTGATATTTTTAAACAGAAAAAGACGCAGTGGGAAAGATGCAATGAAAAGAAAGGGGTGTGGGTTTGTTTAAAAAATTCATATATTTCCTGTAGAATTCAGGAATGAAGAGCTGTCAATCGTGCTTATGCAGCTGGAAAGACTGTGGTAGAGAAGATGATTGTGGAAGAATGTTGGGGTTTTTTTCTAAAATCTTCCAGATAAAGAACTTTGGAGCAAATAAATGTTTTCTGTCTTTTTCCTGCCTGATTTCTGGAACTTTTCTTTCCTACAGTTTAGTTACTACTTTAGCAAACTTATGTGTAGGCATTTATCTGCTGTACAATAAATCAAATACAGAATGTGTTCCTGTTATGTAACTTAACTCTGTATATCACTGTGTGTAGGTTAAGGTTTCCCAAAAATATTTACTTTGGCCAGTAAGAAATACAAAGACAAATGTCAGCATTTGTATGCAAATATATGAATAAGATTTCTCATTTAGCCATTCAAATTCGTGCACACACACACACACACACACACACACAAAAATAAGAATATAGGGCTATATATACATATAAAAGGAAAATAAAAGCATCATAGAAATAAAAACATCCTATAATTTTCCTATTCCCTTTTGCTCTTCACTTAAAGCAATGACCAAGAGTATATCTTCAAATATATGCAAATCTAATGAATAGTTGTTTTAAAAATTATTTGGACTTTTGCTGCTAAAGCTGAAATCCAACACTCTGGAACATTCTGTTTTTACAGCTTTGAAATTGAAAAGTCGGCTTTATGATAAGCAGTTCTGTCTGTCTCCTTTCCCTCTCAAGCTTTTTCATAGAATCTTTCATTTACTTTTTTGCTGTTATATTCAAGCCTATAAACTGTATGCCTATAAACTCTGAGCATTGAGTGGGACTACAGGTAGATGCAAGAGATGAAGACAGATACTTGAAGAGAAGAAAATGATGGCATAATAGGGCAGTATCCCTTTGCTATTGGATGGCTCTATAGTGTTATTCCTTTGCAGCTGAAACTGTCTAGGAAAGCAATACAAACACAGAGAGGTTCAGGTTTTTTTCAACATAGTATGCAGAGGTTCTGGTTTTTTTTCAACATAGTATGCAGAACTACTGAAAACTAACATGAGCAAAACTTTTTTATATTCCCCATTTTTCTGTGTCTGAAGCACTGCATTTGTTTAACAGTCTGCACTTACAGAAAGAAGAATGAACTGTTATCTAACTGTTCTAAAGAGATTTGAAATTATATTGTACTTCCAGAGAAAAAAATGAACTATATCAGTTTCATAACAGATCAAAAACTAGGAGAGATTTTTGATGTGTTTATACCACCTCTGAGGCTACTAAGCCAGATATGCAATTTTGTAGGGTTTGTGAAATCCCTACTTTGAGAACAGACTATGACGATGCTCAGAGACCTGAGACAGAACATCGCGACTCAATCGGAAAAAAAAACAACACTGTTATTTTCCAGAATGTAATCAGAGCAGATTGCATACTTAGAAGAGAAAAGCTGATTTTTTTGAAAACAGTAGTATCATAGGCAAAACAAAAGTAAAACCCCAAGGGACTGAAGAAAGGTGAGAGGTGGGAAAGGGCACTGGATGAAGAGGGAGCTGGCAGACATTGGCTATGTCCTAACGTTGTGTGTGACTGTCAAATCTGCAAGACGCAAACCCATTTTCCAAAAGGCTGCAGAGATGGACAGAAATTATCCATGAAGAAGTATAGTACATGTGTTTACAGAACAAGAAGGCTCTATAGTTGTTACAGAGATGTTTGCAACACTAACAGCTACTTCAGGGAACATTTCGTGGTGGGGTTTGCTCAAGAGTAGCTATGCACTGTGACTGAACCATTACTTTAAACATCAGAAATGACCTTTTTAATTATAAGTTTAAAATCTGCACAAATTACTGTGATAGCTGAGGATATAGTTAAATATGTGAAAAGAAAACTTGGTCACGTGGAACATAGGTAAAGTTCAGATTGCATCATGGAAAGACTATTTCTACTCTGAATACCTCAGAGCTAGGTGCAAAATTCAATATATTTTGGAAAGGTAAATTTGCAAGTGTTAGGAAATGCAAGATCTGTCTGACATTAGTAACTTGAATCAATTGCCCAAGCAACAGGGCAACCCTAATGTCGCTTGAAACACCTAACAAGATGAAATAGCTTACTACATCTACCTACCTGACAGATACAGCACAGGAGCTATGGAACATCTATGGGACATCTATGGGACATCCACAGGGTCTTCTGAGTGACAAAGGACAGAATCACACCATGAGTTTTTTTGACTGCCTTTGCTATTTTCTATTGCTCACATTGTGAGGTTATGTTACTTCCTATGACAAGGCAGAAGCCTGTATTATAGACACTTCAACATAGTTATCTATAGGGAAGTGAATATGTGTGAGCCAGATGTCTAAGCATTGACTTCATTTTCCAAATGATGAGCACTGAAGATCGCTTAAGTGTGCTTAGGTTTTCCCAGACATTTCTGTGGTGTTGTCAGGCAAAAACAGGATCAACAGAGCAAATTTATGGATTAACAGCAGAAGTCAACTAAGAAAAGCAAGCATCTTAAATGTGAGCAGACACTTCACGTTGGGTCATGAACTGTTCTTGGTTACTCTGAGGGCAATGATGAAGGCATGATGGAACTACTGAAAGTAGAGTAGCAACTTTGAAACTGCTAATTTTAAACTGTTAATCTTCTAAAACATTCTTACAAAGTTTAGAAACAGCCTAGTTGGTATCAACCCAATGCTAACAACAAAGGTATTGCAAATACTTAGGTAGGTTTAATGAAACAGAAAACATACTATGATAGGGAATTGTATTTGTGAAAGCCTTTACAGCCAAAAAGTAGAGGATGTTTGTAACACTAAAACATGGTTTCAATGGCTTCTCATGGGGTTACTGTCATGAGTTAATTACTGCTGAAATTCAGAGCTGTAGCTGAAATAGCAACTGCTGAGAGCAGGAAGTAATACAAGATGAACTGCCACTGCGAGTCCTCAAATCACAAGGAATCACCAGATCCTAAAGTAACAATAGGCAAGACTGTCCTGTGCAATGTAGATAAAAAAAAACTCTTCAGGGAAATCCAATGTGCAAGGACTGAAAACACCATTATCTTCCCTTTATTTGTCATTATGGCAAGAATTCTGATGATGTTCTGTGTATTTATTCATATATACACATTTATATTTTGAAAAGTATAAATGTTTATTTTAATAACAGTCTCTATAGCCATTAATATCTAGCTAAACAAGCATGTGTATACTCTTTTTTGAAGTTGTCCTAGTCTTCTTCATTGAATGCAGCAGTTCAAAACAGGATAAGGTTGTGATTACTATTATGTCACTATATTTCGCTCACTGATTATTTTATTTGAATCCTCAGATAACCCTTTAAAATTAAATCATAAAATGTTTCCATTTCTACAGTCACTGAATAGATAAGGTGACATTTTGCTAACAGCTATATTTCTTGGTGAAAGACATGTTTAAGTAGAGCCCATACTGTGTATTATAGCACTATGATTTTTAAATGTCTATACTCTTTAAAGCTGTCTCAAATTTAGGTGTTTTTACCCCTTAATGTTGTCAAATAAAGATCAAAATATCCTAGAACTCATAAAATTAAATTTAGTATCAGGGAAAAGTTTAAGTTATATATAACAAAATAGTAATTTATCCTTGTAAACCAGTCACTTATTTACTCTGAAATTGTTAGTTTAAATTTTTTCTCTACAGTACTGCACAAAAACTTTTGCAAAGACAACAATATATCTTTATAACATATAATGATACCTACATTGAAAAAAATGTAAAGGATCTCTATATAACTGGGCGTCCTAGAATTATATTTCTTTCATAAGCTTATTATTAACTTTAAGTATATAACCCCGCCTTCAAGTCAGTAGCACATGTCAATTATAAAGCGAAAAAAACAAATCTATGCTGGTGTATAGACTGGGAGGGCAAATTGGTTGTCATGAGAATGATGAATGAGAGTATGAAAACAGTCCTGGTAAGGTCTGATTCCTCAAAAATGATACAATGATAACATTTGTTCAACACTTTGCAACTACAGATCTCAGATCAATCGACAGCATTGTCCCTGCTTATGGAGGAGGAAACTGGGGTCCTAGATGATGACATCCTGGCAGACAGATAAAATTCAGTCACTGAACCTCAGTCAGGATTTCAGTTTCTGGAAAATACAGCTTCCCACTGCTCAGTTCCACAGAAGTTTGTAGGACCAAGGTTATATTTCAAAATTAATGAATGGCACAAGTAGCACTGCAAAGGGATTTTAGGAGGTCACAACAGATACCTTTTGCTACTGGTGCTACATATTCTGTTTATATGTCCATCCAGGAAGCATTATCCACATGTATCATGAAAAGGAGATCCCTGACCAGAAGATCTTGTACTCTAAGTGCACAGAATGAGGCAGCAGCAAAGCAGCAGTGAGACTGCAATTACTGACTTGAACACTAGCCATAGTGCAACTACATTTGAGTCAATTTTAAGCACCTTTTTTGATAGACGTGATAAGAGTCATGTTAGAATTTCCTTCTTTAATTATAAGGAAACTTATTCCTTGCTTCCTGATTTAAAAAAAAAATAATTACAGCTTAAAATATTACCTTGGTTGAGTTGTTTCTTTTCCCACAATTGAAGCAGGTTATAATTTTAATAAAACCACCTTTATCTATGAAAGCCTAAGTGTTTCACATGTTGAAAATTTAAGATTTAATTTATTTCCTGCAAAATAGTTAAAACAAATGTCTTCTGTCGGAAATGTCTTCTCCCAACTTCAATTAAACTTTGTAATGACTTTCACGCATCAGAGCCTGCACTGAAAAGATCAGTCAGTTCTATCTTCTCCACAGAAGCTGTGTACTGCCACAGATGGCCAACATTGATTCTTCAAGCACTGCAGAGCATTTCCCTATATTTTTCAATTTTCTGGTAATTGCACTTTTAACTGACAGTGAAATTATTATGGCTTTTGCTGTCAACTTTATTCAAAGTACTTAATATATCCCAATTTACTCAGTTTAAAAAATCCTGTCTAATTTTGTCTTGACATTAATAGATTGCTTCCCACATGCTCTTTAGTAAAACGGTCCACACGGTAATTCATTTTCTTTTACTTTGTTATTCTAAAAAAATCCCAAACCTGTTCTGGATTTAAAGTATGGGGTGCAGATCTCTTGATTAACTGAAAAGTAACATTCTTCATTGACTTTGAATTTTCAGCAGTATCAAGAGTTGAATCCATCCAGACATGACTTCAGTGTTAACATCAGGTTTAAATTCAAAGAGTAAGGACTCAGAAGTTAATTTCACCAAAGCTAAGCAGGAGTCTTGTTGCAAACTAAGGGTATCCATGCATTATACTATTTGGAAATGGTTAATCACATACATAAGACTTTCCAGACAGATCCGGCAAGAACAGAATTTCTCTCTTGAGACATTTATTCCTACAGTTCTTCACTTCCCAGAGAAAAGCTGTCAGTCAGTGACCCTGATGTATTTTATTATGGGTGGCAGATCAATCACTTGTTCACCTCTGTTGTGCTCAGGGTTAGTCACACAATAGCACGGGTATGATATGTTTGCCCTTCAGTCCTCTCTCTGCCAATACCCCTGAAGGGTCGATTGCTGATAATTCTCAGGGAGGTGAAGAATGGTTCTAATAAGTGGCTATTGAGCAAGTCCTGTTCTTAACTCCACTTTTATAAACCCAGAGCAGACTGAAGTCCAAAGGGCTTACATCAGTAAAAGACAAACACTGCTGTGTTTACTGCACTAAATTCGACTGATACACAGTTGTTCCATTTCTGCTGTGTATCACAGATCTCTCGTGATTTTGGGCAAACTCTTTAATTTGTCTTTGCTACAGCCTCTCCTCTACACAATAATGCTTCTTCACTCTTTCTTTTTTTTTCTTCTTTATTTCTTTAATCCCAGAGCAGCAAAATCCTAGCAATCTCAAAAGTGTTGAATAAATGCAGAGTGGACAGCCCACACTGTGTTCTACAGCACTGTGTCACCTCACTCAGGATCCTAAAACTGGTTTGCCTAAAGCCATGACCCCATTTATGTTTGTGTGGCAATTTTCAGCCTGACTGGCTGACGGTGATTTCATACAGGGAGAAACACAGGCTGGCTGGTTTTGTGCCCTTATATACAGCACCCAGAAGTGGAAAACTGCTCAGTTACCTCCAGAGACCTTAATAATACCAACAGCAGCAGTTAGCATTCTGGAAATAAAAAAAATACAGCTGAGAGCTTCAGATCATGGGATCATAGAATGGTTTGGGTTGGAAGGGATCTTAAAGATCATCTCATTCCAACCCCTCTGCCGTGGGCAGGGGCAACTTCCACTAGACCGGGTTTCTCAGAGCCCCATCCAGCCTGGCCTTGAACACTTCCAGGGATGGGGCACCATCTACCTGCATAGAGAGGAGTGGGCGCTGCTGGAGGAGAAAAGCCGCATGGACAGACAGGATGGCAGCACCTACGTGAAACACCGTTTTCCCCTCGGTATTTCCCAACGCTGTGTGTGCCGCAGCTCCCGCAGCGCAGCCGCAGCCGCCGCCGCCAGGTGCCGCTGGTGCCTCTCCATATCCCGGGGCGCTCCCGGCCGGAGCTGTCCACAGCTCCCGGGCACACGGGGCTCCCGGCGGGATCTGCGACTCTGGTGACACACTGAACGTCTCCTCTGCCCTGTCACACCTCCTCTGCTCCCCTGCTGATGTCGGGGCTCTTCGACCAAGACTAATAGCAGCTGCACTGATTGTG
Organism: Lepidothrix coronata; assembly: GCF_001604755.1. Lineage (NCBI taxonomy): Eukaryota > Metazoa > Chordata > Aves > Passeriformes > Pipridae > Lepidothrix > Lepidothrix coronata. The sequence continues at coordinate 1,480,554 of NW_016690200.1, forward strand.
TTGGCTGCTCTGCCTTCACACTGGGACAGGTTGTTGAAAACTTCCTTGCAAAGCTTCTAAGGGAATTAATCTAAATAAATAAAATCATTAAAAACAAAACCAGAAAGTCCTACTATGGAAATATTCTATTTGGATGTTTTTCAAATTATAATCCAGCTGCGTCCTGGGGTGCATCAGGCACAGCATCCCCAGACGACGCAGGGACATAATTGTCCCGCTCTGCTGTGTGCTGGTGTGGCCTCACCTCGAGCCCTGTGTGCAGTTTTGGGTGCCTCAGTACAGAAAGGATATAAAGCCATTAGAAAGCGTTCAAAGGACAGCCACAAAGACAGTGAATGTTCTAGAAGGGAAGCCATATGAGGAGTGGCTGAGGTCACTGGCTTGTTCAGCCTGGAGAAGCGGAGACTGAGGGGAGACCTTATGGTGGTCTGCAGCTTCCTCATGAGGGGAAGTGGAGGGGTGGGACATCTCTTCTCTGTAGTGACCAGTGACAGGACTTGAGGGAATGGTCTGAAGCTGTGTCAGGGGACGTTTAGGCTGGATACTAGGAAAAGGTTCTTCACCCAGAGGGAACAGGCTCCCCAGTGAAGAGGTCACAGCTTCAAGCCTTACAGAGTTCAAGGAGCATTTGGGCAATGTTCTTAGGCACATGATGTGACTCTTCGGGTTATCCTGTGCAGGGCCAAGAGCTGGACTAAATAATCCTTGTGGATTCCTTCCAACTCGGGATATTCTATGATTCTGTGATTCTCAAACTCATGTTTAAGAAAAGAATTTATATTCCTCATGGAAGAAGCTATTTGTCATCATATGTGCCAATAATGAATGAGAGAGGCAGATAAAGAAACAAAATATCAAACAAGGGAAAATCATTATCTGTTAGACATGCTGAATGACTTGGGCATGTGCATGTTGCATTCTTGCCTAGTGGGAAGTTTGTTAGTGTAAGCAGCTTGGACATAAGGCTTCCTCCCACCTCAAGCATAGCTGAGGGCTGGGAAGGATACTGCAGGGTGGCTCAAACAGGGCCAATAAGCCATTACACTCCCATATTAGGAACTAATTAGAAACTCTTAGGGACTAATAAGAACAAATTAGGAACTATTAGGAACTAAAGTTATTCTCCTTCAAACTCAGTCTCTTTCAATTTGGTGTGTTCAGGCACAAATGTGCAAGGCTGACTTTTCAAAGATGCTTTCTTTTTGTTGATCTGAGGACAAAAGCATGGACCCTTGGGAGTGATATTCTGAGCTAAACTGGATTTCCTGACAATATTAATAACAACCTCTGAAATGTCATTTGATGCTCACTTAGAATGTATGTAAATATTAAGCTGAAACATTCACACGATCTTCCATTCATCTATTCCACAGAAATGTCATTGGTGAAATGTTAATAGAATGTGACAAAATACTTAAGCCAGAAAACTCATGGGAAAAATGAAGGCCACTTGACTTTTCTCAACCACTGTAATAACTACTGAAACACTGGCAGAGCCAGAGGAAGATTTTGTGTTGCTCTAGGGACATCACAGTGTGGTCTATTGAAAATAGCTTTATGATTCCTGGCTGACCTCAGGTTTCCAAATTACTTTGTAAGATGCTATCAAAAGTAAAGCTTCTGAAAGGGAAGAAAATTGAAACAAGTACTGGGGAGACTTTGTAAATGTTCTGTAAATCTTGCTTCTGGCTTTTGTGGTTGTTCCCAATTTCCAAAGATGTTTAAAATTAGGAGAAACAGCTTTAGCTTGTGAGATGAACTTCAACTAATAGGCATTGCAAAATCTTCATCAGCTAATTTACTTACACAGTCTTACCTGTTTGTTGTATTTTTGTGGGTTTTTTTTCCAAGTGTATAATATATCTCTTCCAACATCTAACATTAAATACAGACATATTTCAGAGAAGCAACTATTTTCACTTACATTTGTCCTAAGCTAGAGTTCAATCCATTGCTCCTGATCTGATAGAGAACTGGAAGTACACCATTCATCCAAGTATTCACAGGTTGTAAAAGCAAATATGAAGACAGAATAAAGCACTTCCTCCACAGCATTAACTTTTGAAAGGAATGATTCTGAAAGGTGTCTACAAGAAGCAGAAACTGACTGAAAGATAAAAGCCAACACCACATGCATCCATACATAGGTACAGAAGAGATGGATGAGAGGCAACCAAACAGGAACAGAGACCTCCAATTATCTCTTGCAATGAAACAGAATACAGATGAAACTTGGCATCAGTCTGAAAGGATGGTTTGGAGTTAATCTATACAAAGTCCTGAGAAAGAAAAAAAAAAAAAACAACAACCCATGAAAAAAAAACAACCCACAGCATAAACAGATCAGCATGCAGTGAGAGAAGAGAAAAGCTCTACCTAGGAGTCTGATACAATTTGTAAGAAAACATTAGTTACAAGCCAAGATAACTTGAAAGGTGGGAAGTAACAATAGATTCTGCTAAATCTGCACCTGGAAACAGAGGTAAGGACCTCCAAACACACCAAAAAATGGCCTTTATCAGCATCTCTGAAACATTTTATTGATGTAATAATGAGAAAAAAAATTCAATATCATTGACATCAAGCATAAATAATCAAAGACGAGAATAGATATTTGTGGGTATTGAGGTCGTCATGGGATTTATAAATGATACAGATTATTCACACAAAAAAGAAACCCTTAAAAACCTGATACTATTTAACTTAAGAAGGAAGCAGTCATGACTTTCTTATCTACCAATTAATTGCATCTGCAGAGCTCTTCACTTGATACAAACCACTTTTTTTTTTTGCTTATCCTCCTCTGACCTTAGAAACAAGATTCCTTATCAGTCCCTAGTGCAATTTGCAAGGTGTAGTGCAGATGTAATTAAAGGTTATATAATTAAAAAGGGATTGCACTTAAATCACTATATTGTTACCATTTCTCATGCAGAGCCTTCTTTATAAAACTGTAGAGTTTTAACTCACAAATGTAACTTTATTCTAATCCACATCTCTATGCACATCTGCAGTATGTCAGGGACAGAGATTTTTGTCCCCATAAAATTCTCAAGTACAAGTTGTTGAAGAGAGTAGGAAAACTTCTTTTACTTGGGGGAGACTTTTTCTTTCAGGTCACCTAGTGAAGTTAGTGAAAATAGCACTATAATAAAATTCAACAATATTTTGTGCTCATCATCACAAAGTCAAAATATCTTTTTGATGTGTCCACCAACTGTCACAATTTTAGAGTTGGTCACAAACACGATCCTAATGATTGGTTGGGCTGAGACAAGAAAATATTTACAGCATCCACCTGTGGGCACCTAACTTTGAGGGCTGAATCACTAGGGCTAACTCTGGTTAGCTCTGGTCTCCCAAGGGCTCCCAGGAGGAAGCAACACAGCGTCTTCAAATAGTGTTTCAGAGAAGGAGCCTGAATGTTCTAAAACAGTATGAAGGAAAGGCAGAGGCCTGATTTTTGCTGTGGTAAACCTGCCCAGCCACTTCTACCCTGTCCTTCTCAGCGCAAGCAAGACTCTCTTAAGCCCCACTGGGATGTGTTTGATCCTCAGAGCCGGGGCTGCAGCACAGACTCTGTTAGACCAGAGAAGGGCATTGCTTCAGTTCCCCAGCCCTGCTGTCACCCCAAGCTTAGACTAAGGCAATTAACTTTGTGTTAGGCAGACAATGAAAACGTGGTCATTCAAAGCAACTAGAAAGGAAACAAAAATACTGGTGTTTTACAGACTGTATCACATGTAAACAAATAATAAGCTTACCTTAGGCAAGTGCCAACACTGGTCCAGGTGAGTGGATCAGAGAATAATAGGATGGCTGAGGTTGGAAGACAGCTCTCAAGGTCATCTTATCCTTGATCAACCAGGACCACTTAGAGCTCATTGCCCAGGACAGTGTCCAGACAGGTTTTTTTGTACATCTAAAGATGGAAACTCCACAGCTTCTATGAGCAGGCTGTCCCTGTGCTCAGTCACTCTCACCATGACTGGTCCTGTCACTGGGCACTACCAAAAGAGCCTGTCTGCACCCTCTTTGCTCCCTGCTATTAGTTCTGTATATACATTATAAGATACCCCATGAACGTCCTCTTCTCCCGGCTAAAAAGTCCAACTCTCTCAGCCTTTCCTCATGTGTGAGATGTTTTAATCCTTTAATCAGCTTTTCTTTTATTATACATGCACTTATAGAACCCCTTCTTATAGTCTTTTATATCCCTGGCCAGATTCAATTCGATTTGGGCTCAAATTTTCCTAACTTCATCCTTGCTTCCGCCCTTGGTATGCTTCCTTTTTGTGTTTCAGTTTGGAAAAGAAGTCAATCCTACGTCCAGAAGTAGTTTACATACTTTACGCGGTTGAGTAGTTAAATTGTACCTATTTATACCACAACTGAGTTTAGGATTCTGTGTGTTTGAAATACCACTGCCTCCACCAATAAAATATTATGTAGTTTGAGAAAATGTCAGGTATAAGCATGAACATCTGCAAAGCACAGGTCAAATGGTAGTTGCCTTCACTGTAGATGCTAAAAGCTGGATTTCTTTTATGTTTTATTTCTGTGTTTCTAAAGCAGGTGGTGTGCAGTGTTTATGTTTTAAAGCTCTACCCACATGAATTAAGCAGCATGAAATTTGCATATATGAATTTTGCTGATGTGTTTATTCAACAAAATCAACTCTTACAGGCCTTCCATGAGCAGATATCGGGGTATAGAATTTAATTAAATATGTTTATTTTTCAATTATTTATGAGTTAATATACAAAATAATAATCATAACCACAAAAAAGACCCCTTTTTAAAGGGAAATTTTAAAATTTTAAAATAATGATTTACAAAATATAATCTTCAATACCACTTGTACTATGCTCCTTGAAGCTCACTGTTCAATTGTCAACATCCAAAGTCCAGTTATTTGTTAAATGTGATTGTTATCCAATGACACAACAGTGTAATTACTTTGAGTTCTTAGAAAGAGTTTGGATTGTTTATAAGATCAATTCTTGCCTGTCAAAACAAAAAAGAAAATTAATAAAATTAAAGGCAGTTAAGACAGAGTTACATATAGAATATTAACAGAAGAAGCACTTGCTAACAAAATTATCACAATTAATAGGAAACAATTGATCACCAAGAGAAGACAGTGATATAGGATTATTGTTGCAGAATTATGACCAGTGAAATGAAACAAAAAAAACCCAAACCGAACCCAAACAAAAAAAAAACCAAAACCAAACCAGAAAATGTCTAGCCACACTATTTTACCTTACAGAGATTATATCTGTGCTTATATGTGCCAAATGAGGTCTATGAGTGAATAGAGATAAATGGAGTTTCTACCAGCTAAGTAAAGCCCAGAACCTAATGTAATTTTTAAGTCTGATTCATCATTCCTTTTCCCTCTTGGGAACATGGTGTGGTTTCCTTTTCTTTACTGATCAATACCAAAAGCAACTGACAGCAAGCACATGCACGGGTTTAGCTGTGACATCTCAGGTTTGATCAAGACAAGCACAAAACATCAGACACAAAATGCATCCTTCATGCTGACCCTTCAGACTGATGATTCAAGGACCTTCTGCGGGACCCGAATATGTGCATATTTAAGGCAGTTATATTTTCCTTATGTCATATGTAGACATGAATTCCTTCAGTCACAAACCAGCCTACAACAGAAATACTGACTGTCAGAAGACAACTCAAAATTCATGCCTCCAAGAGAAAAGCTATTTTCTCATCTCCAGAAAGTCATCACTTGTGTTGAGTAACACTATTTTAAATATTTATTTCCTTCCTTTTCTTTACTCACTGTAGTTTCTGCTTTTTATTTTATTGAAAGAAGTTTCTTGAAAGTTTGAAGTTTCTTTTAAAGATATCTTTCTAAGTCCATATCAAAAAGAAACAATTAAATTCCTCTGTAAAATGGAAGAGGTTTTAGCAATAAATCATTGAGATTGCAAAGCTAAAGACCTTTACTGCTTATTTACATTTTCCTAAAAATCAATCTTTAAATTGCAATGAATCTTTGTCATTATAAGGGCTGGGCAGATGCAGCACATTAAAGAAGATATATTTATACTCCCCTCTGAATTTTGTTTTTCAGTCCATGGCTACTTTCCACTGCAAACAGCATCTGCATCAGAAATGAATATAACTCAGCAGTTACTCATTATTAATTTTTAGCAATTATATTTCTGACAATTCTGCTATCTAGGCATAACGCTGGTTTATAACATATGGCAGTGTCTGCCCTCAGTCTGACTTTTAAGTTCATACTGGCATCACCTTGTGTTGACTCCCAATCTACTTATTATGGAGCAGAAATATTTCCTGCTTATCTCTCTGCTGGGAGCCAATGATACATCAGAAGTTAAACTGAGGATATGCTGTTCTAATATATATATGATATAAAACATTTGATGATAATGATAAATGATAAACATTTCCAGAATTAAAAACCCTTTACTCAGTTAAAAAAATAACAGATGCCAAATATATACCAACTAATAAATGTTCTCAGACTATGTTCTTATTTCTTGCTTATTTTGTCAGTTGTCTCAGTGTGAACGGCAGTACCTCCTTTCATTCTCCTATCTGAGCAAAGCACCAGGGTGGTTTGCATCTGTAAAAGCAGAGAAGACTTGCCAGTTCTGAACTATTTCTAATTCTCTTTGACTTTGCTAGTTTTCAAGGAATTTCATTACATCCAATAAGGAATAAATGTTTAAGGAAGCAAGAAGCTGTGCACGTCCTCGATGCACAATTAATGATTCCCTGTAGAACACATTTTAACCTCATGAAAGTGAACCTGAGTGGCCAAACAGATGACTGATGTAAAGCCAGTTCTTAGAAATGGGTATAGAAGGAGAAATACATGGAAAGGACAGAGTGGAGGAAGTTGTACTACAGCTCTGCAAGCTCCATGTGCAGAATGAGTAGCTGATCACTGCTACTATCATTTAAGCAAAATTTACAAAAGGTAGAGGCAAACCTAAAAAATTGAGAATAAGGATTAAGCACTCAAAATGGTCATAAAAGGAAAATAAGGGAAGAAAAGGAAAATAATAATATTTTGGAGCTGATAGAAAAGAAAGAATGTATGAGGAAGGGAGCCAAATATCCTGTTGTCTTTCTATTCATTATAGTCATGTTCATTTCCAGATATGTGGTTTTGTATCCTCTGCTGAGTGACTGAAATCAAAACATGCTTTGAAATCTTCCACCTAAAGGTGCTCATACTGACATTGTTCAGAAAAGACAAAGTTATCAAGCTGAGACAGTGTGAAGAATACATCAGGTGTGTGAATTTCTCATCTTTCACTTGGCTTTAAAAAAAAAAAAAGCTACAGTCAGGGACAATAAAAGCAAGGAAAGGCTTGAAAAACAAGCCCCTCGTTGGGTCGATAAAACTCTCATAAAGCATTATCTTTATGACTGGTAGGAATTTAGGAATTGTCATTCTGGGCCAGGTGAATATTTTTTCTCAGCCAGTAGCACATTTCATGTGTTTCAAAGAGAGTTAAAAGAAGGCTCATGAGGAAAATTCCTAGCTAACATTTTCCATTAATGGTTGTCTTATAGCTATCCCAGGTCATTTAATTTTCATTATCCACATGATTGTCCAGTTCTTGTTTAAACTCTGCTATTTTTGACAATGATTTTCATGGGAGTGTGGTTCCTTGTGAGAAAAATATAAACACGCTTTGAAAATTTAGATTCTACTGTTTGTTATTGGAAGCCTCCTGCTTCTTGAATGGTGGTAGAGAATAACAATGGGCCGAAATCTAGACTGAACAAACTTGCAAATAAAGTAGCAAACTAGGATTTTATACACCTGGCACTCCTGAGGATACTCTTCATGGCCTTTGCTAAGTATTGAAATACCTCTGAGACTTAATATTTAAACATCTACATGTTTGTTATCTTTAGCTATATGTTAATTGCCTAATTTGGATGCAATAATTACTCAAAGATTCTCCCCATTCATGTCATATAACTTCCATACATAATTTTTGTGTTATGCTCTGCCTTTTGCAGAGTAGATGAAAAATTTTCCTAGTTAGGGATTCCCTAGTGTGGCATTTGTCTCTGGAGTGAACAATGTCACAAACTTAAGGAAAAAAGAATTCTCTGGTGAGCAGTGATAGGACCTGTGGAAACAACATGAAGCTGTGTCAGGGGAGGTTTAGGTTGGATATTAGAAACAGGTTCTTCACCCAGAGGGTGGCTGAGCACTGGAACAGGCTCCCCAGGGAAGTAGTCATGGCTCCAAGCCTGACAGAGTTCAGGAAGCATTTTGACAATGCTCTCAGACATATGGAATGAGTTTTGGGGCTGTCCTGTCAGGGCCATGAGATGGACTTGATGATCCTTGTGGGTCCCTTCCAACTCAAGATTCTAAAATCAGATTATATGATTCTAAAATTAGTGCAAATGTAGTGACGTCTTGCCTCAGTGAAACCCACAGATAAAGTCTGCAAGACTTAAAAGTGACACATTCGCTATTCTGGAGCAAATGTGGTTTAGAAATCTGCTAGTTGGTCCTTTCAATGGATGTCCCCATTTTATGAGCTATGGAGAACCAGACAACACCTCTATGAATCAGCTCATCCCATTCATGGTTTCAGAAGTCACTCATATTCCATCCCTCCTTCCATGGTAGGATAGTTTAGCTGCCTTTCACCTTTTCTCATTGTAACTATTCTTTTCTAGACATTCTGGGAAGGTACACCTCGAATAGCCTGAACAATTGCTTGTAACAGTCTCCATTAGTGGAAGTTATGTGGCTTGCATTGTGTGTGTTTCATGGATGATCTCTGTCCTACAGGACTATGCCTTGTTTGCTAGGGCTGTCAAAATTCTGGGAAAGTAAATTCTTAGCCAGAATCATCCATCAAGTGTGTTTTTCCTTTGGTTTAGCAATTTAAGGTTGTTGATGTTTGTGGCACTTAAAGAGCTCTGTCTGCTTTCATTCTCTCATTAAATAAATGGTTTTTCGTTTGTGCTTTATTCTTTATGAATCAGAGTAATGCATATTTAATAATAATAATATATTGCTTTGATTCGTACTAAATAACATGAAAGGGTTTTGGTTAAGTCATTTATTTGTTTGATGAGTTTTTTGCTAACTGAAAGGGTTTGAATAAAAGAAATGTCTGCCAGGCTAGTGAAGTATGTTTGAGGTGGAATTATTCAGATACTGACAGAAGATTTATTTCATTCTAGGAACTAAAGGGTCCCTAATTGAAAAATACAGTCACTTAAAATGTCTTGTTAGGGCAGGCGCATACCATCATGTCAGGTGTCAGGAATAGCAAGAGGAAGGATGCTCTTAGAAGATAAGTCAGGAGCCACAGACATCCTGATGGAGAGGGCACAGTTTTGAGGCATCTGAAAGGAGCAGAACTGGTGACAGCCATGAGCCTTCTAGAACTGTTGGGAGGAGCTGCAGAAGCTGTGCCCCCATGGGAAAGCACCAGAGAATGGTGTCCCATGGAGGAAAAAAAGGGTGGACATGAGTGTTTAGGGTGAGCCCCTGCAGCTGTGGTCAGTTGTGTTGCCTCAGTCCGAGTCATAGTTGAGCAGCAGAGCCAGCTGGGTCCTCTCTCAGTGCCACCACCTATTTCTGGCCTCCCCACAGCTAAGGGGGAACTCAGCACAAGCCCTGTCTTGGGTGGCCGTGGCACTGTGCTGAGAGACTGCCCCTGGTGTGCCTGCAGCCCTGGCAATATAAACGTTTTGCACTGCCTCATGGTTTGATGTGTTATTTGTCCTTCCCCTTCCCTGCTTATTTTGATTCAGTTTCTTACCTGAAAAGTTATCTTACAGATTAACTTAGAGACCACTTTACTTTAATTGCAACAATGGTCACAGAGAGAGTGCTTGTTGTTTTGATGACTTCTAGTTTGAGCTCTTTTGTAGATTCATGGTTCAATGCATCTTCTTTAGGTTAAATCCTCTTTCATTTAAAGGATATTAAATGTCAAACTTGTAAAGGATTTTAAGTGAGATATTGTCAAGGCTGAGGTGATAACTCAGATTTTACAACGTAAGCCACAGAAGCCATGTTTAATCAATATCAATCTCTTGCTTCTATGGAGAATGGTGTCAAGTGGACAGTGTGCATCCGAGCAAACAATCCTGATCACTTCAACACTTAACAAAAGGAAGAGACTTGCAGCTTCAGCTGAGAGTCAGGACAGACACATCTCATCACCAGTTCTGCCAGCAACACAATATTTCCAATCAGTAAAAAGTCAGTAAAACACAAATAACTATGGAGGCAGAATGACTTCAGTGGAAATTAGGTAAAATGCAGGACTAAGAGCATCACATGCTCCTTCTACGAATGTGTCCTGTTCTTTGACACCCTAAGACTTAATGTACACCTGTGTAAGTGTGACAAGAGCGTTTGGGATCTCTGCTAACAAAACGTGCCTTAAGAGAGCAAAAAAAAAGGTATTCTTTCCCTGAGGTATTCACTAACTGACTGCTTCTTTACCAAGCCCCAGTTCATTCTTATGCTCTTCTTCCTGCAATGCCATCCCTTCTGAAGTACCTTACATGGAGCCGGGGAGTGGTTGTCACTAACACAGCCATCTCTGTCTATACGGATATTTTTTCTTTTGATATTAACCAAGACAGAAAATGAAGACAAATAACCCATACAGCTCTTTAGATCAAGTAATACAGAACAAATGCAGTCCAGATATCACTCTACAGGTTGACTTGGCCTACAAAATGTTTCTGTAGAGCCCAATGCTTTTTCCTTCATAGGCATAGGATATTGACTGTTGCAGCAACAATTTCTGCCCAAACAGACGATTTCTGTCTCCTGTTGTCTTTTCCATCTATTCAGAAGCAGCCAGCCTACCGCTGCTGCTGGTGTGAGAATGGGGCATGATAACTTCTGCTGGTGAGCAGTGACCCATGTTAGCATTTGTAACTGCTGCGGTCACTCCTACCTGGCTGTCATCTGTCGTATTCTCTGTTCCCTTCCTCCTCATCTTCCCCCTGGCAGAAACTTGGCTTCCCTTTGCAGAACCATATTGGACTGATGTGGTTGTATGCCCTTTCTTGCATCTAAGGGCAGGAAGAGAAGTATTGCTCTTGATACAAGAGAATAATAGGAAGATTTATGAGCAAGATGGTTGGAGGAAGGGCAGAAAAGAAAGAGAGTCTGCTGCTGTCAGGGAGTGAAGAGATGCTGGGACATATCAATAACTGCCACCTCATTTAACAGTTGTGTGGATGGCTGTAGGTGAGGATAAGAGCAGTTCTGTCTAAAGAGAAAAGGACACAAAGGAAGTGAAAATCTGCTGAGAGGGATGAGTTAGAGGGTGAGAGGGCTGAAGTTTCTTTAGCCATGCAGCAGAGAGGGGATAAGGCTCTGGGCATACTGGCTTGAAGTCAGATCCTGCCCTTGCAGTTTCTCAGACTGCAGTGGATCACACTGTGCAAACCGTGCAAAAGCTGACTCCATAATAATGTAGATATCACTTATAAATAGGAATGCACTAAAGCCTCTCTAGCTCAGCCTTTCCATTTCTTCAACTCCGTGAGCAGCTTCTCCTTATAGAGGAATTCCTGTGAGCAGTTCAGTGTTTATACAGTGAACTAAACCATTGGTTTAGATCACTTGGGTGCAATGTTATTTATTTTAGGAAAGTTTTAAATCAGACTGAAGTTGCATAAATCTAATTAAGAAAAAAACAAAACCTTCTCTACTGCAAATTTGCATTAAAATGTATAATGAGCTGTAGGCAAGTTCAAAATCAGTATTTACATGCTTTCAGTGAAGCCTAAGCAGAAATTATGTTCCTAAAATAAGTGTTGTTAAATTACCTCAAGCAATCTACAAAACCACAGTTTGATGGTAAAACAAACAAAACATTTTTCTTAGCCACCAAGGTCTCTAGATTTATGCTGCAAATCTTGAAAAATATGATCCTTGGAGGCACCACAAGTAGCTGTCTAGTCACAAGTTTGTTACAAAAACCAAAAGGAACAAAAAAACCCAAACCACATCATCCTACACATTATTGTCACAATGTTTTTCATCTAGAAACACATTAAAACAAGTCTTCCCAGGGCTTCCATCTTTCTAATCATGAAAGACATTTAGATCTAAAGAAGATCTAGACCTGTCCCTAGAAAACCTTTTTCTGCAAAGTTGTAAGACTGTCACAGCTACAATGCCATTACTTTTATTACATTTTCAACAATTCTGTTCCTAAATATTGTAAATCTCACATTTAATCATAGAGGATCATCACAATTAAAACTGAGCCATGTAATTTGTTTTGGTCCCAAACTGAAATATAGTGTTTTTAAGCAGACCAAATTTATATAGCTGGCTTTTAAGACTAGTGGGAAAAAGTATCAAAAACCTTACTGAACTCAGCATTCGACATTTAGAGTGAGACTGAGATTAAGTTACACACATTTAAGTGTCTCTCTGTAGTTCTCCAAGTGTGATTTAAACGCTTAGGATCTCGTTATAGATAAAGAATATCTCTTAGTATGACGAGTAGAGCCTGTAAAGAAATGTAACTGGAAAAATATATCTAGTTTAGAGAAAATTGAGTCATTCTCTTAACCTTCTTGGCTTTTTAAAGTAAGACTTCGAAATCAGCCACCTACCTAAGGTGTCCTCTGCAAACTGAGACTCCTCATGGTATCCGAAGTATCTTCACAGGCTTTGAAAATGTTATAGGGGACAATGGACCAGAGCTTTTGGAGCAGCAGCTGTAGGAAATATCCTAGGACATTTCAGATGTCAAAAAATTTCTATGTTTGCCATTTGAGACAGCATATCAATATCATAAAAGATCTAATGCAATTAATATCTGTGCTTTTAATCTTTTTCTGGACTCCTAAATTGTTAGGGAAGCATTCAGTTAGGAGTTAGGATTTTAAGAATCTGGGAGTGAGAGAATATACAGAAGTACAAAACAGGATTTTTGAAAGAAGAAAATATATTCTCCAAATATTTTCCAAAAATATGGTATAAATATTGTAATTGCAGTAAAGCCTAGTAGCCCTCAATAGCATGAAGGTCATATAGAGCAATGACAAATATAAGTGAGAAGTTTTGTCTTGTGGAGTTTACTATTGTACATTGTATCATTGCAATTGGTTGCACCTATCTACAGTTTCCTGCAGTCATTTATAGGACTAAGGTTCCATCTTCTCACATCTTAAAATCGGCATCTTGATAAAATTGTTCTAACTTGGATGTTTTTAAAAGACTTAAACTGAAAATTGGAACATGCATGGTAAAGTCATTTTGTTACAGAGCTAAAATAAAAGGTGCAATATTTATTTAGCCTTATTTGGAAAGTTACCCAATACAGTCAATAGAGGAATGTTTTGCTAAATTGGGAGAACAGGAAATCAGAGGATGAACTTTCCAAGCACAAAAGAAGAAGAATGTAACTCCTTCTCAGAATCACTGATTTAAAGAGATTTACCATTTCATTAATGAAAGACTTAAAGCTACATATTTCCCCTTGGAAAGGTTTGTGACCTTGGAGTTAGATTTTGTCATCTGCTGGCCAACATTCAAGGTTATGCAAATAGTTTAGTCTTGATATCACTATCATCTAAAGTCTTTGTAGTTTGTTGGAGATTTGCTTCTCTATGTAATAACTTATCTCTGATGTACTTTGCTTATAAAGTGAAATTGCTGGCAATGTGCTTTTGTGGGGAGGATGGAGGAATATGTTTGAGTTTTTAAAAATCTATATCTGTAATAATGAGTGTTTTTACATTTGGTTTTGTTTTAGCAGCATACCCTCTGTTTCCTAGTACTCTCCAAAAGAAGCATTCATTTACCAATAGATTGTGCCATTGTGCTTATTCTTGGCACAATAGGGGTATAAAACAAGCAAAAAAAATCTTTTTTTTCCCTGCCAAATGTATGCTATTTCCACAAATTTAAATTAAAGCAATCAGAAGTGTTTTTAAGGGATTTCAGTCAAAGATGGTAATTAAGGCAAATGTTTCTCCAACACCTGGGAATAACCTTCTTTTGTGTTTGATATAAAGTGTTATTGTCTTATGACAACAGTAACACACACGTGTTTTGCTGCAGCCTAGGTGAGAAAGGGAGATAATTTCTCCAGTGATGGCTCAATTCAAGTTGATATAACTTTACCGACTAAATTCATACCAGGATTCTTGCACATAGTCCATGCAGAGTTCACAGCAGTGAAGACCCTAATGACCAGGAATGGGCACAGGTAAGAACCCCTCATACAAGAAGACTTAACTGTGGGACAGCAATTTTGATTTTAAGTGCTCTCATTTTGTAAGATTACAGCTTTCTCTGAAGTTATGATACTGCTGATACATGTAAAATTTAACACAGGCTTTTAGCTGTTTTGTTTGCCTCTCCTGCTGCCAGAGATGAACCAATAACTCTGAAGTGAAGGGATTTTCCAATCTACCATTAAGTTAATATGTGACTGAGGTGGTTCACACCGGGATTCCAACGAGTGCTCATGATGCCCACTACTCAGTGACATTGAACAGCACAGGCAGAAAGGTCACAGAAGCTGAAAATCCTTGCACTGTGTAACCTGTTTTTCCTCCACAGCATGGCTTCGTGGTACAAGTTATTCTCAGCAGAACTGCATCCAGTACCAGCAGCAGTCTGGCTGCAGAAATCAAGTTCACTACTGTGGTAGCAGACACTCATCCATACTTACCACCAATATCAGTGCTAACATCAATGAGAACACTTATTTCTATCTGTTAGTTCCATATTGACCCAAAGATGCAGGAGAGATAAGCAGTGTTTTTATTTGAGATGAAAGGAAATTACTTAAGCATTTATTTTTAGAGAGATTATATTATTTTATCCATAATTTTGATTAATTTCAAATGAGAGAATAAACTGAGGACTACAATTTTTTTTTGAAAGTACTGTGGCAAGAACAATAACAATGAAATCATTTCATATAAATGAACTCACCTGTCAATGAGCCAGATTATGAGCTCAATTACATTGATATGAATCTGTAATACCTCCACAGAAAGCAATTAATCTTCTTGTTATTCTCACCATTTTAATTGCAAATAGAATCTGCTGTGACATGCCCAGGCATCTGAATGTGATGACCTTCAAGGTCTTGCAAAGACCTTGAAAACATCAGTGTTACACTAAGCTGCTTATCCATATTGGCATCAGTGACCCTAAGCCAATTAGAAATAACTACAAAATTCTAAGAACAAAGGTGAAGACATCAGAATGACAAGAGGTGCTTCTGTCTGTTCTCCCAATTTAATATAATGGTATAGACATAGACAGGTAGATAATAACCTTCTAGAGTTACTTATGGAAGATTTTCTTGTGGAGTTAATTGCATGGCAGAAAGTTTCTGGCACTGAGCTTCCTTGACAGTGCTTGTTGAGGAAGGTCAATGAGGAACAGCTGACAAAGTAAGAGAAGAGTACCTTAGAACATCACCACTAAGCAACCTGGTGAAGACTGTTACAAAACATTTGACAAGGATGCTAAAAACATGGAAGCCAGCTGAAAACTGCTGTAGGAAAATGAGAATCACCCAATGAGCAGTTATGGTATCTGTATAGGAATGTCCAGCGATGCCTTAAGGTCCTTTTAGTTTTTTTGATTTTTCCAATTTTTATAAGTTTTATAAATAGTTATATAGCAGAAGCAGATTTTAGAAGCAACAACATTCATTCCCTTACCCTTAGCATAGTAACTACAATCCTTTTACCCCAGTTCCCCATATCAATATTCCCTGAATTCCAATAGAAATGTTTAGTCTCTCTTTAAGATAGGCCTCTTTTGTTTGAGGACATCTAATCCTGGCCTGAATCACAAGAGTACGGTCAAGAACTGGGTAACCATGTGGCCCCTGTACCCTGAAGGAGATGAAGATGATGAAGAAAAGGGTCTCAAAGACCCCAGCCCCAATTACCCAGGGGCAGGACTGGGGATGGACCAGGGAAAAAGCCAGGGGGTGGAAAAATCTGAGATTGGACAGAGAATATCAGAAATTACAACATCTGTAACAGAAGCAGTGGGCATGTCTTGTAACTCTATGCCTTAGGAATTAAATCCTTTCCTTATCTCACCTTCAAAACTAAGTTGCCTCAGAGTTTTTTCTCCCTAAGTTTTCTTTTAGGCACCACCAGATAACAGGACTAAATGGGCAAAATTCAAAATCTTGAAAAACCATCAAAATTATGTATTATCATTTAAGAGACACATTAGAGTAAGTCATAGAAATGGAATGTTTACACAAAAGGAACTAATATCTGAGAGTAATTTAAGATGTATTTTTTCTATATATTAATTTTTCTATATGTAAAATTTGTCTATATGTTCTATTTGCTCTCGTTTCTGAAAAAGTGATAGTAAAAGGTAAAAGACACAGAGTACTTCCGAGTAAATGTAAAAGGAGAAAAACAGATGTATGAGGTGTGTATGAGATGTATGAGGTATGCCTAGTAAGAGGGAAATATTGAAGAGTTTTGAACAATTACAATGAACAATGGCAATGAAGAACCTGAATTAGATACACATTTTTTGAAAATAATATGGTAGAACTCAGAAATATGTCATTAAACATTTATTAAGACCAACTTTTTCTTTAGAAGATGAAAGAAGTTATCGAAGTTATTTAATTCTGACAGATAGAGAAGAGCTGCATAAGTATTTGGTATGAAAGGATGACATAAAGTCACTATGAGCTGAATAAAAAATATTCTCTCACGACAGTTAATGATTCATTGCTAGGCTATGAAGATATTTCAGGTATACCTATATACCTGCATACCTCTAAAGTGGTTCCTGATCAGTTCAGTATTTCCTGTAATAACTGAGGTAAAGGAATAGGAAATAGATTTATTGATTTTTAAATTATTTAATAGTTTTTGGACGTACCCTCCATCCTATCTGTTGAGGATTTTTATCTCATACCAGTCTTCTAACGAGTGGCTCGCAGGAGTCCCAGAATCCCTGACCCACTGTTCCAAATGCAAAAGACAATTTCCAAATGCAAAGATGTAATCTACAAATTTACATATATTTAGTATATTTTTTATCCCTTTTAACATCATTTTCTTTTTGGCTATCTCCTTCAGTCAGGTAACATGCACTTTTTAGTTGACTACTTAAACTTATATGGAATCTTTGTTCCTAGCTGCACTGCAGTTCAAGTTCCACATCTTAAAGTGCTGTGGCTGGGAAAATTTGCAGTCTATGTGTAATCCTTGATAAAATATAGGAGGTGTCTTGTGGAGATCTTCTCTAATTCTCTGATGAGCTGCAGACGCTGGTATGTTGTCTATGTGCTAGGTACCAATGTTATCAATATCCCTGCTGAAATAGTCAACCTTCATCTCTTTCTGACCTGCACAGCTTTGCCTTAGACAGTGTGTTACTGGTTTTTTTCCTTTGGTGTGGGGACCAACACACATCAGTCACTTCATTTGACATCTCAAGTGGCTCCCATCCCACAATAATCACCAGCTGAGACAGACCCATCACAGTGGCACGTAGATGGCTGACACAGGTTCTTGACACATTAAGGAGATAGAGACTGTTTAAAAGTTATGTTTTGCTTGCAACCTCACCATTTTCTTAAATAGCTAGTGCCTATTCTCAAAATATGCAGTATCAGGAGAAGCATCATGTAAGTGTTGATCTCCTAGCTGACACCTACCCACAAGGTATTTATTCCCAACTGATTCCAGCAATGTTATTCACTCTCTGCCATTGCTTTAAACTTTCCATTTCACACACTGATTAGCTCAGTAATATTATCAGTTTTCTTTCTAATCTGTGAAGCACTGATGAATTCAAGCAGGGCCAGGAGGGAGGTCACAGACAACCTACAAGGCAGCATTAAAATTCAAAATGATCTTGAGAAACTAAGGAAATTAGATGAAATCTAACAAGATGAAATTCAATAATGAGAAGTAAAAGGCACTGCAACCCAGAAGAAATCATATGTGTAACTACAAAATGAGGAATAGTTCACAAGGCAGAAATGTACCAAGTGAGACCTGGAAATGATAGCAAATTCTGAGGAGAATGAAAGTTAACAGAGAGAGGATAATTCAAAACTGGTGAGTCTTGTTCTGTGGTTCTTTAAGACCATGTGAGAGGTAAGATATGGGAAATAATGATTAAAGTTCACCTACCACTGTTCCATTTGAAAATTGTAAGCCCTGTGGTGGAAGACAGACAGAACCCTGAAAGTTTGAAGGAGAAACAATAAGAGAAAAAAAATTATACCGCATGAATTATAGAAAAGGTTGAAAAAGATTGATTCCTTTTGTCTACAGAAGGGAAGACAGATACTGAGACAGGTTGGCTATCTTCAATATGTAAAATGGTATTATAAAAAAAGGTGATGATTAATTGCTTTCTACATCCACAGGGGATAAGGGAAAAACAGATTAGTTTAACTTGCAAAAGTGTAATAAGAATCACATTCAGACTACAAGGGAGTAAAGCAGTGGAACAGAGTATCGAAGGAAGCTGTAAAATCCACCCCACTGGATATTTTTAAGAAAATGTTTTCAGAAAAGCATCTGACAGAAATGGTTAAGATATACCCATCTTGTCTCATATCTAGGGGACAGATTAAAACACATTCTCTTGAGATCCTGTCAAGATTTATGTTTCCATGGTTTTTAGATATTTGGAGATAGAAGCAATGGTATTTGAAAATAGCTAGAAAAGTCGTAGGGGTGGTAAGGGTGAGAAAAGCATTGAAACTTGAAAAAGAAATCTGAACTCACTAGTCCATTGAAGATGAGTATATTAAATTAGATCCACAGCATGTATTTTTAAAATGCTTCAAGGATATTGAAAGGATGTGGATACCCTTGTTTTATACCACAACTACATATTCTGAGTAGAAATGAAACCCTGAATTTGTTTTGGTTTTGTTTTAAATAGGACATCTCTAGGACTTTGAGAGCACATTTATCTTCTTGGGTGTGTGTCAGTTCACTAATTTTAGCCTGCGGCAACTTCAATATTTATGCCTGAGTTTATCACCCCAGCTATCTTTTGTAGTCCATAAAAGGAAATACACAAAATAATGCATGATTCATCTGATCAGTTTAGAAACCTGCTTTAGGACGAGATTAGGTGTGCTGTGCAAATGTCTGGTTTCCTCCAGAGGCTGTGAAGTCTAGGCTTCATTCTACTCACTACTCAACATCTCAACTACCATCCTCCTTCAGAAACCAACAGAAAGCTGACTGCAGAACGGATTTTATCACTGATTTACCACAATTCTAGATTTATTCTGAATGAGAAGATTCTCCATCCTTTATTTTTGCTTTCAATATGAGAAAAGGTAACCCAAATATCAGACTAATGTTCATAATTTAAAGAATCCATGACTTCCTCGTTCATTACAGGCCTCTTACCCTAGATGCCATATACAGAAAATATTAATAATGATACTTCCCAGGTGTGTCAAATAGTTTAACTGATTATTATTTGGGTAAAAGTTTGATATTTTTTTTCTGATAAAAATCACTCTGCACACTAGGAATCAAGAAAATGCTGCTTCTTACACAGGAAGATGAATTGATATTTGTGCCTATCATGTAAACTTGTTCTATTTCACTTGTTTCATCTGTGTAATTACCTTGCACACATTTCAGCTTCCAGACAGCAACTGTTTTATTGCCATTTCCTTTCCCAGTTCATCCTTATAACTAGAAAATTGTCTTCAATAAAAGGTGCTATTTTCTAAGTATTACTGCTGATAAATTCCCAGTCTCATATCCTACTGATCTGGAGAACCAGATTATTCAACTCTATGTTGTTACAGGAAGACAACACTGCTCTTCTTTTGTGCATTCTTGATATTACCTGAAGAAGATGCAGAACTTATGCCAGCCTAAACCTTAAAAATTGCCTTTACCAGCTCATGAAACAGATTGACAATCTCTTTCTATAGGCAACTTTCTTAAATTATCTGTACATACACATAGAAAGGTAGAACACTGTTGAGTCCAATTCTTCTACCTACGTCAGCATGTAGGAATTAGCCTCTACTGATTCACATCCATTGAAAAAGGAATGATGCTTCTCCCTCTTTCTCTAACTACAACTGTAGCAGTACTAGCTTTGTGGAAAAGAGGTTTGAATTAGAAGAGAGACAAAACAAGCTTTTATTTCCAGTGCAGAAATATTGAATGACATTCAGTCACTTACAATTTTCTCTGGTTTATATTTAGAAATGAACAAATAAGACATGGGACCAAAAGACCCAGGGTCTCAAAATCCCTGGCATCCTGAAATATGCACATGCAGGCTGGAGTGAGCTTACCACAAAAAACAGGACAAAGGTCCTGCATGTATACTCCATACATAACTGTATTTTGGAAATCTGTATGGAAAGCAGCATTCTCAAAAGTTCAGTCTCTTCTCCATAAATGTCCCGTTTCAAAGAGAAAAAGAGACGTGAATGCTGGTTTTCTACAAAGAATTGTGTGAAGCTCCTGCTTACAGACCCTCTACTGTTCTGCAAATTCAAAGAGGTGAAAATCAGTCTTTAAGGTTTGATTATGCGATTTTCAAAACTTGTCCATAAAAAGTAATCTTTATAAAAAAATTATTAGTGACATTTTGATACTCGGTCTTGGCACCACTCAGCTGTTAGAATATTGTATAAGGAGGCTGCAATGACATTGAAAGCTGAACAGTGGGGATGGGATGAGCAGTAACAAGGCGAAATGCAAGGTTATGCATTTAGGCTTAGAGAAAAAGCTATGTGTTTATAAGATGGAAAAAACAGTGAGGGTGAAAGTAATCAGTGGATCAGCTGGAAACAGGTTGACTATGGGCCACCAGCATGGTGCATCCTTAAATATGACAGATGAGATCCTGAGACAACTCAGATGAGATAATTCCAGCCTTCCTAGAGAGCATTCAATGAGAATGTAGTGTGCACTTCTGGAGGAAAAAAAAAAGGATTATTTAAACTAAAAATATTATATTAGCACAGGAGCTGTTAGGTATAATCTGAAGCTAATTATATTTAAATAGGAAATTGGAAGAAATATTATTACTATTTTTGATGAGTTTCTCAATATTAATAAAAGGGCTGGCAGAGTCATTAGCTCTAAGCTGGGAAGATTATGGCCTGTCAGTGATGTGAGGAAAGTGGATATGATGATAATTTTTTTTCTTTTATGTTAAAAGATTTTTTCATACTGGAGGCAACATAGTATAGGTGATGCCAGAGTGAATTTCTGGATTCCCCGTGCTGTCACAGAAATCTTCAATGAAAATTTCTGACTATTAGTGACCAGAGAATCTACACAAAGTAATGGCTTCTACTAGACATTCTTCTGCAATTCTTTCTCTTTCCTCTCATTTTAAAAACTAAATCTTACAACCTTATCACCAAACCTTATCAGCCCTGTCCTCATGATTCTTCTCATGGAGCTGTTGAATTAGAATCCTCATTCCTTTGTCTACAGGCTAATTTTTTTAATGCATATGAAACCCATTAAGAAAGTAATTAGTAAAGATTTTCAAGAAGGGAATATGATTTTGACATGAAGATATCCCATGTGCTAATTAGTTAAGGTTCCAGCAAATATAACTGAGAACTTTTTAGGTGCTTTTTTCTTTAATGTGATCATTGGAGAAGCAGGAAGAGAAAGTAAGATTAGCAAAGCTTTCTCATTTATTATGTTCATTCTCTGCTGTCATGTAATTATATCTGAGTTAATCTTTTAGTTAATTATAAGTCAAGTGACGAAGAAGCTCAAAAGCACTAGCATATCATCCTAGTAAGAATGTTTCTTTTTGAGAGGGAAAGAAAATGGATTTTTTATTCCCTCTTAAACTCATTTTTGAGCAGCCACTGACATCTTACTGAATAAGAAGAAAGTGAAAAGATTTGTTCTTGATATTAACTTCAATAGTTGCACTTCTAGGATGAGAAAATATTTCATGCATACTGCAAGAGAAAAAAATTTAATGGCTAAAGGTGTCACCTTGAATAAGAATTTTATAGATCTGTGTTTGTCAGTCTGCAACTTGAAGTGCTTAAACATATTTACGTGTAAAACAATCCCTTCTTTTAGCAACAATACTGGCACTGTGCCACAAGATGCATTGAAATGATTTCACATATGATAGCTGGTTTTCCACAGTTAATATACATTAAGAAAGCCTGTTCTTCTTTCCAGTGCTAGAGAAATTGCATTATTACTTACTTTGACTAAGCTCATGAATAAATTTCATGTTCACACTTTCAGTCTCACTAACATAGTACCTTTCTAATAACATTTTGTTATGTCCAAAAAGATGCTGAAAGTGGTTTTCATCTGATTTAACTTATTAATCATAGGTCAAAATCTGCAGTTTCTTCAGAACACTTTAGTGTTTGCTTGTACACAAATTCAGCCATTCACATACTTCATGAATAAAAAAATTCAATGTTTTAAAATGTTCATTTTGTTCATCTCCTACAGATAGATAATTTATCTTTCCAAGTATTATCAAGTATTGTTCATTACAGTTGTACAGTATTGTTCAGTTCAGTTTTTTAGACATCTTTCCTGCTCCTGAAGGTGTGCACTAACAATCTTAATTTTTCACATGCACTCTTAATAGTTGAGAAATAAATGTCCAGGTTGGTAACTTGTGTTACCCATTATTGAGGTATACAGTGCTTTGTCTAATATGTGAAGGAATTGGCTTCAGTAACATCAGAGGTCCCTCCCACACTTATGTTCCCTTGGCAATATGCAAAAAGGTGGAATTAAGGTCTTACAAATTATGGAATATGTCCCTATTCATTCATTAATGTTGTAAAAAAACTAATTAGAAAAAAACTTATAAAAATAGTTTATTTTACAGGGTTCTGTCAATATTGTTGTATTTTTTTGGTTTTTACTCAAATTGAACTGTCTGGTAGTATCAGTATTTTAATGTGAAATGTACATATCTAATTTTTTCTTCCAATTAATTTTCTAAACTGTTTTATTTTGGAAAAATTCAAACTTTTCAGTGTTTATTAAATTCAAATTCTTTAAACAGATATTTCTCCCTGACTTTGTTTCATCAATACTTTTTAAACTTTATTCTCTTTTAGAAAGAGATCAATTTTGAAACCTCAGAATTGTCTTTAAAATGAAATTTCTTTTCTCTCCCAAGCATGGATGGTTGCTCATGAAACATGCTAATAAGGTCAGGAATTGGTATTTTTTCTATTTCATGGGCAGGATATTGGTGCATAGTGAAATTAGCACTGTGCAGTGATAATGTACCTGTCAGTGAAGGCAGGTGGATACTTTTGAAGGATACAGTTGGAGTTCTTAGAATTAGGAATTGGAAGGCTGGTGAGTAGATCACTTAGCCTACATTTATAAAACTAATTGTAGGTAGATATGAGATTTTCGGTTTATGTTTTAGCTTCCATGTGTCATCCAATCCAAACAGCTGTATACATGCAATGCTATAACACCGTAAACTAGACAAAGGCAGCTACTGAAGCCAACTCTGAGGCCTTTAGCAAAAGAGGGACCTGTTGGAGTCAGTCCAGAGGAGGGACATGAAGGTGCTCAGAGGGCTGGAGCACCTCTCCTGTGAATACAGGCTGAAAGAGGCTGGGGTTGTTCAGCCTGGAGAAGAGAAGGCTCTGGGGACACCTTAGAGCACTTTTCAGTACCTAAAGGGACAACAAGAGAGGCTGGAGAGGGACTTTTTATGAGGGCATGTAGTGACAGGACAAGGGGGAATGACTTTAAACTGAAAGAGGGCAGGTTTATTTTTGCTATAAGGAAGAAATTCTTTCCCATGAGGGTGATGAGACACTGAAAGACGTTGCCCAAAAAAATTGTGGATGTTCCATTCCTGGAAGTGTTCAATATCAGAGTGAATGGGGATTTGAGCAACCTGGTTTAGTGGAAGGTGTCCCTGCTTGTGGCAGGGGGGTTTGAACTAGATGATCTTCAAGGTCCCTTGCCACACAAGCCATTCTGTGACTCTATGGTTCTTTATTAGCTATGTATTAAGTAGGCACCTATAGTCTAGCAAGGAAGGCTGTATACTACCTAGGCACCAGGTTTTACTTAACACCAAACCAGAGCTGACTCAGAGGAGTGGAAGAGATGACTTGTACCTGACCTATTTCTATAGGCATATTTAATTGATTTTATTCAGTCACAAGCTTTTCCAAGAAGGAACTCTGACCTCGGCGTTGTTCAGCATTCATTGAATATTTCAAGAAAAATATAATCTTAAGTATATATGGCATTTAGAGGGCATTACTTTTACTCTTATGCTATTTGTATACCCAGGGTGCTCAGGAATATTTCCATTTCTTCTGCATTCTCCAATTAAGCAGACAGCACGAAATGGGCATATAGCACCATTAACAGTAAAAAAGAAAAACTATTCTCTTTTTAGAATGAACCCAAAAGCACTTGCAAAACAAGAACCTCTCTTGTAAACAACCAGTTGGCTTCGTAACATTGTGTGCTGAGACCTCACAGGTAGCTGTGGAGCTGCACCAGGCCTCTTGCAAGCAGCTCATGGTTCTTTTATGTTACTTTTCTCGCTCTTCATCTTTTCTTGTGCGTATGCTTGTGATGCCTGACTCCCAGTTCAACAACAGCTCCTCTGCTGCTCAGGAGACACAAATATGAGCACAGTGGATACAGCGACCTGGTGTGCAACAGAGAAAAATGCCTTCAATAATTAATGAGAGAATGGGACGTGGAACCACTAAATCCAGTCTGAAGTTGATTACAGAGCTGTCAGTCATCTGCAGGGCAATGTAATGAAACAGAGCAACTCAGCAGTCAGGGTATGTATGAAAGTCATTTCCTATCACTTCTGCACATTTTTTTTATGGACTATAAAACTGACAATTGGATTATTGAAAGGAAAAACTGATGAAATATGTCTGTTTTGAATGGGAACGTCTCTCAGTAATACAGCCCACACACACTCTGTCCTATTTTTATCCAGACTCCAGGAAATAAGTTATTCAAATGTATTTAAATGAGCTTTCTACCCCACCAATATAGTTTCATACTGCCTCATCTGTTATGTCATGAACATAAACCACCATAGATTAAATTTATATCTAATTATTTTGTTCCTCATATATTCTTCTATTCAAGACATGTCCCTAAAATGGCTGTCTTGTGATTTTGAAATCTTACACTGTTCTTTACCTGAAGTAGGATTCTGATCTGTTTCTCAAGGCCATTTTTAATAACAAGTCTAGCATCAGGTAAATTTTTGGTTTAGAAAAACAAAAAGTACTCAGTTCTAATTTTTGTGTGATTGTTTCTGGTTTTTTTTATCCAGATGATCTGGATTCAAATTTCTTATGAATTCTTATTGAATTTATTTAACATAATGAGGTTTGAAAGTAGATGACTCTAGAAGTGCAAGGTTGCATGGCTCTTTTTTCTTTCCAGAGCAAGTGCCCCTTGTCTATACCCTACTAACATGCCAGAATAGGTCTGTTTTGAATTGTTATCTACCATATAAAGTCTTCCAAAGAACTGAGAACATTTTTGAGCGTTTTGTCTGTTCCTGCTACTATTTCATTTCTTTTAAGGAAGGAAAACTTACTTAGGCTCAATCCTACAGTCTTCAAACAGTGGGCAAAATTCTACATCAGGTTACGTCTATTACAATTTTATCACCGATTTAATAATTTAAAGATTAGCCAGAACAAAGATTATCTACTGAGCAGAACTATAAACTCAATATGATACATTTGGAAGTGCAGCTCATCTTACATCGAGGCTCTGTTCTGCTGCACAGTACTGCAGTGACCCAAGGGTCAGTGGTCTGCAAAAGCATCTTACAACCAACCTACTTTGTATAACTGTATAACTCCTTTCCAGATTTATAGGTTCAGCAAGCACTTACTCCCTATGATATTTTTCTTTAGCAGTTATGGTTAATACAAAAGTGAACAAAGTGGATAAGTGAGTAGTTCAACTTATGCATTTTTTTCTGTGGGTGCAGAAGGCAGACAGCACCATCTCACTGAATGCATTCAGTCACCAACAGTAAGCACATCTCCAGCTACAGTAATGGCCTCCATCTGCTTATGCTGGCAGCAAATTTGATCCTAAGTTTCAGTTATGCACAAGCATAGGTGGCTATGGGTGCAAAACTCTGCATACAAGTGGCAAGGCGCTCTGCAAGAAATATCAGTCTCAATAATTGAAATGCTTTAAGCTTAGTATTTTAAGATAAGTAAACTTATCTGAGCTCTTAGACTGTAATTCCAGCTGCCTGGTGTATTGGTTATCCGTGTGGACACTAAGAGAGTGTCTTTTGCCATGTCCAAGCCTCTTTATAGTCTTTACTGTCTATGCTTCTGTGATCTAAAATGCTGTAACTGCAAATAGTGAAGGGTCTGTGGCATGATAGCTGACAGATGAACAGGTCATACAGATAAGCAAGCTATGACATGCAGCACATAACATTCAATGCTAAGGTGAGAGGTATTATGTTCTTCAGCTGGCTAATGGGAAGAAGTAGAGAAGACAAAGCCAGCCATTTTTTGGTGGTGGACAGCAAAAGGACAGGAGGAACTTTATTATCACAAATGAAATCCCTTTTAGATATTAGGGAAAGGTTATCACCAAGAGAGTGGCCAAAAAAAAAGGAAAGAAGACCCTCTTAGAACAAGACTCTCATAGAAGAGCCTCTGACCTTGGAGATGCTCTGGACTCTGCTGAGGAATCTGATCGGACTTTGAACCTATCACGAAACTGAGCAGGGTTTTGGAACAGATGTCCTCCTTATATCCTTTCCAAATATATTATTCTGTGATTATGTCATTTCATATTTCCACATTTTCCTCCATTTCCAATGATTCACTGTTTCGAGATCTCTACTTCAATGATCGCAGCTCCCTCTTTGATGACAGTATCATCATCTCTCTGCTGTGAGATCTTCCTTCTAAACTCACCACTCACAGGAACAAGGCCACGTCTCTTCACAGGAGCCAAATCTGCATTTGGTGTGTGCCCAGCTTCAAATACGAGACCTGTAGGAGAGGACAATCTTCCTATGTAGCTTCATGGCACTTCTCCATGATTTAAGCTATCCTTGGCATATGACTCAAACATTTAGCCTAGGCTTTATGTATAGGGAATGCACACTGGAAACTTGAGAGCTTTAGAACTGGGATTGCTCTGTAAGAGTTAGGACAAAGAAAATACGGAATTGGTTTCCAGCAGTCTTCACTTGCCTTTGACTTACTCTAGTGGGCATGTTGTATTCCTTGGAGGCAGTATGTATTGTCCTTTGTAAAGAGTCCATTAATGCGGGTTTTATCCCTCAGCCTAATAAGGCAGATGCTAGAGGGAGAGTTTTTGGAAAGGGTAGTGGGAAAAGCAATGGGAAAAGAGCCAAAGTACTGTGGTGGAGTCACTGGCTGTGACAGCTAGGGAAACCCAGGGCTAACTTACTTTGCTCTGTGGGAATAACCTACAGCTCACAGTTTATGAAATAGAGAATATGTCAGCTGGAAACAGCAGGAGGAGTGGAAATATGTGACTGGGGACAGGAAAGAGAGCATGGATTAAGTCTGAAAAAACCTCGAGGGGGAAAAATGATCAGGAGTGCATGTCTAAGCTTGATGGATATTTTATGAAGAAACAAAATGCAGGCTCAAATTGTTTGTACATACAGCTAAATAACTTGAGCTGAGTATGCAGATCTGTGAACCAGCCTGTAAAAGCCAGATAGAAAACACTGGCAATTTTTCAAATGTGTAGAGCTAAGGTAGGAAAAAGCACAGGAAATTTAGGCTCTGAATTAGATATTCCAAAAGCTATAAAATTTAGAAAGAGTAGTCCACTTTATGCCCCAAACAAGCACTAACTTTCTCATGCTGTTGCTTTCACAAAAGAAACACATGTACCATCAGTATATCGATGTCTGCCAGGGGCCCAACAGGTGTGAAGAGCCAAAGTTATGACCCCATTTCTTCTTATCCCTATAATCCATAAGCACATTCCCTTTTTATTTTATTTTTACAGGGCACTGGGAGTAGAAGATGCCCAGTTGGTCCTGTCAGATGGTATGAGAGCAATGTTCAGAAGACAGTCCTGAAGGGTGGTTTGGAGGTTGGATCATTCCTCAGTGTAATCTTATGATACATCTGAAGTCAGAAATGCCAAGGTGTTGGCTTGAACAAACAACTCCCTTGAACAGCACTTGATGAGAAATCTTGGATCAGACCAAATGGTAGAAGGCTTCTACAAGCAGTTCTACAGCAATACATTTGTTTGCCAATAAGGACTGGTTAGGTTCTCAAAAAGCATGGTCATTTATATCCATTTTCTGACATTATGATCAGACAGTTATTCTAGTTTCAAGCTTTTATTTCATCATTATGGTAGAAGTGTGAAGACAGATGACAGCCAATCCAGACACTGCTGCATGGTACAAATAGTCAATGACTAGTCTTCTGTGATACCTGACAGAAAAAAAGTTAACCTGACAACATTTTTAAAGAAATTTGAAGCAATGCAATGAGAATGAATCAGTATTTTATGGAATAAGTCTACAGGGTTTTTTGACTAAATATTTGCTGGCAGGAATCTGGTTTTGTTGGCATTAGAAAATGAGCTGAAGTTCTCTGCCCATAGTCAGGACAGACTGTTAAGTCTTTGTACAGTAAGCATACAGTACTTTTCACTGGAAATTCCTTTACTCCAAATGATTGACATGCGGGCAGTATCAAATTAGGGTCTTTTATGCAGAGAAATTGCTGGAAAGTGAAACAGATAAGGCATAGACCAAAACCCCAGTCCAATTAGCCCCTTGTTCCAACCAATTCTGCAGCATCTTTTGCTAATATACTCTAGAAAAGAAATTATCTCAGAAGTGTTAGTAGGGTAATTTTCCAGGATTTTCCCCTCTGCACTAAAAATTCTGAATCCTCCAAAAAAACAGCCTTTCACAAAGCACCTTATGAAAACTGTCAAGATATCTGCTTTTCATTTCAAATTTCTTATGTAGAAATTTTGTCTTGTTAAAAGTCCATGGAATAACACTTCAAAGATATAAGAAAAAGTACCTTTTATGACAGCATTATAGTCTGTATTTTTTTAGAAAATATGAATTTATGAATAATTTTTGAAGCAGTTGTAGTTTTTATGCTCTATGGATTGAAAAAATGTTTAAACATTGAAAATATGAAAAAAGAAATCTTGAATAACTCCTCTGAAAATGAATAATACTGGAAAAACAGACCCAAAGTAGAAATGTTTTTGGAGCACAGTTCTGTTTTATGAAATTTATGCATCTATATACTGAAAAGTACTGACTTTGCTTGAAACTAATCAGTAATTGCTTAGTAATGCATCTTGGTGAGGCTCCTATCTGGTTTTGAGGTACCGTGGCAACTTCTGCAACTGTGGCTATATTTCTGTGAACTTCAGTAAAAACACTTCTGATATTTTATTTATTTTTGTAGAAACTGAAGAGTGTATGTTATAGTCTTTTTGTAAACATCTCAGGGTGGTATTCCTGCATTAGTGAGTACCTGGGAGGTGGTAGGAGGAATCTTTTGTCGTCATTGTTCCCTATAAGAAGCAGGCACCATGGCCAAGTGGAGGTGATCTTACTGCTGTAGGACATTCTGTATAAACACCTTGTGATGTGACCTGCATATTCCCACAGCCTCTGGTGAGAATTAACGTTCATGTTTGTGACATGACCTGTTTCTCCCTGGCTTTTCAGTGTATCAAGGAGCTTGTTAACATCACCACCTGACTATACCATAACCAGCTTCTGTCTCTTCTTCTAGAGCATTATACAATGCTGTAGTGTTAACACAAGGTGAGACACAGTAAGCACAATGTGGAGAAATGCAAAGCCTGTTAAAAAAGAATAATTTTGGAACACGTAAAAATAGAGCATTGAAGGAGTTGTGACAAAGCCATGTTCTGAGTTCTTTTTAAATATTTCTCTAGGAAATTTTCCATACATTCATATAATATTATTATAATTATTATACAAGATAATAAACTTCCATTTTAATATTTCAAATTTGTATAAAAGTTCTGTTCATGCATTATGTAAAAAGGCATAATATTAATTTTTTCCTTTGAATTTTTTTCTTTCTTCTTCTTCTTTATTATTAATTGCAATAAGACCCATGGAAGAGGTTCAGAATGAAAAGCCAGAAAGGTAAAATTTTCACTTGTGGGTTGATTGAGAACATACTTTTTAAAATAAAATAATTGAATTTATTGAAAGCTCGGGCTGCCACCTTACAGTTTTTAGCTTAGTGGTTCTGTGAGGCTCTGAGACATCTGTTTGCAAAGCCCAATTAGTTAGTCTAACCCAAGAGTTAGTCTGAGTGTTATGTGAGGTGTCAGGGGAGTCCTGGTGTCCTCCTAGCTCCGAGCACACTCCCAAAGTGATAGATGCATTTGTAACTTCTCAAGAACCCACCTCTACTCAGGGTTTATGAGGTGGAGCATTTCTTTTCCCTTTACAAGTGAGGTACAACAATTATAACCAAAACAACTCATAGAATCATAGAATACTTTGGGTTGGAAGGGACCTTTAAGATCATTTAGTTCAAACTCCCCACCACAGGCGGGGTTGCCACGCAACTTGCTCAAAATCCCATCCAACCCAGTCTTGAACACTTGCAGGAATGGGGCATCCACAGCTTCTCTGGGCAACCCGTGCCAGCATCTGAACACCCTCATAGGAAAAAATTTCTTCCAAATATGCAATCTAAATCTACCCTCTTTCCATTTAAAACCATTCTCCCTTGTCCTATAAATCCATGCCCTTGGAAAAAGTCTCTCTTCAGCTCTTTTGTAGCCCCTTTAGATAATTGAAGGGGCTGTAAGGTCTCCCCGTAGCCTTCTCTTCTCCAGGCTGAACAATCCCAATTCTCTCAGCCTGTCTCCATAAGAGAGGTGCTCCAGCCCTCTGAGCATCTTCATTTCTCTCCTCTGGACTCACTCCAACATTTCCATGTCCTTCTTATGTTGGAAGCCCCAGACCTGGATGCAGCACCCCAGGTGGGGTCTCACAGGCACAGAGTACAGGGGGAGAACCACCTCCCTCAACCTGCTGGCCACATTTGTGATGCAGCCCGGGATATGTTTGGCTTTCTGGCTCGCAAACACACATTGCCGGGCCATGTTGAGCCTCTTGTCAACCAATACCCCCCAATCTCACTCTCAGTCTGTTCTCCCAGCCTGTATTTGTGCTTGGGATTTACCCTGTGATTGCCCATGTTCTTCCTGCTCACCTTTCCAATGATAATTCTCTGCAAAGACAGCCAAACACCTTGGGAAAATCAAACATTCAAGGATCAGAAATCCATGCATGTTTTGTAGGGCTTGAAGGGATGCTTAGCTATGAAGGTCAAAGTATGGTGAACACTTCAAAGTAAACTGCAGGGAATTCCTGGCTAGATTTTGTTCTTTTCTTCTGTCTCTCTGCAGAAAAATATTATATTGCCAAAGGCTTGCATTGAAAAGATGCACACTTTTATATTGCTGTAGTTGAAACAGCACTGGCTGTATCATGATGGATCACATATACTCTTTTGGAGTCCGTTCTTCAGATGCAACTGCTTAATTAAATTTTAAGCATTATTGATTCAGTTTACACAGCCTATCCACTTCTAGCACCATTGAATCTTGAGCTGCTGTACTCTGTGGAAGCAAAAAAAAA
This sequence comes from Lepidothrix coronata, assembly GCF_001604755.1. Lineage (NCBI taxonomy): Eukaryota > Metazoa > Chordata > Aves > Passeriformes > Pipridae > Lepidothrix > Lepidothrix coronata. The sequence continues at coordinate 1,512,265 of NW_016690200.1, forward strand.
AAAAGAAGAAAATCAAGGGTTATTAAAAATGAAAACATTTAGCTACAAATGCACTATGCAGAGCTTAATTACTGCTGGATCTGTAATACTCCTTCTTCTGCAAAATAGAAATCTAAAACAACTAAGAGATATTTTTGGGGCAGGTTCTCACATTGTGCAAATGAGGGCAGCAGAGTCTGTGCACTCAGTGGTGCTAAAGCATTGTGGAGGGGAGGAACTGGCCTGATCTGTGTAAAAGTCTTTGATCAATAGAAAGACAAACCAGCTATTAGTCAGTGCTATGTATGATGAGCTTGCCAGAGCAAGTCTTACTTTTATTTTTTTTTCCTTCATTGTTCAATGTTTTTTGTCCATCATTAGGCTGTATCTAGCCTGCATCTCAGCTTTAGTGTTAGTTTAAGACAAACAGGGAACCCTACAAGCGTAGCATGATTAAGCTGAATGAGCTGGGCTCAATCTGGAAAAGACAAGACTGAGAAACGCTGTTATCAGTTTTCCAGTGCACACAATTTGTATTAAAAACTCAGTGATTCATTATTTTGCATTGCCCTTGGGATTTAAAAAGTTTTTTTAAATATGTGACAATTTAAGTTGAATGTTTAACAATGACCCTCCCAATATGCATGAAATACTGCAACAGGCTTGAGGAGCTGCTAAACTGGAGGTTCTTAAGGACAGCTAATATACAGGGTGTTACGTATATTTTGGTGCTGCTTCAGTGAAGGTTGTTGAACAACAGGACCCCTTCAAGCCCAGAGTTCCTATTATTTTAGATTTACTGTGAGCTAGTCAGGACAGGCTGCGTCCTCCAGTATGTTTGTGTGCCTGCCGATAGAAGATGCACTGTTTGGGTGGTTTAAGCTTGTAAAAGGACTTTTTTTCCTAATTTTCTTTTATTTCTGTGTTGAGAAACTTCCTGTACTTGATGTTTGCCTTGATAATGGTTGTAAAAATAGCCTGAAGATTTGGCATGAAGCTTGATTTTATTTATATATATATATATACGATTTACACAACTAAATAACTGCAGAAAAGTCCCTATAGCAATGGGAACATTATTGTATCAGAACATTGGCTATTTTTTAAAGTATATTATCCCTGCATCAGTTGTTCCTTTATTACCCAAACAAAGGCTGCAGCACTCCTTTGGATTCTGTCTTAAAATACTTTGTGTTGGTGACTGTGGTATTTTCTCTCTTCCTTTCCCCACAGGCACTCTCTTCTCCCAGATATGCAATCTGAGAAAGACAACACTGAAAGAAAATAAAAATCTTTCAGGACTGCTTTCAATTGCCACTTTAGAAGAAGCAAGAATATTTCTTAGAATATTATTATTTATATTAATGTTAATATTTTAAACTGTAACATTTTGAGGGAGAAAGAAACATTTTTCAAGGCAGTTTTTCTTTTAGTGACATAAAAACTTTTTGAAAAATACATTAATGGAAAAAAGTCAGTGTTACCAGAGCTGTGACAGTACATAATGATGCATTCATTTAAAAATATAGAACCCTATTGATGTATAGATACTCTCAGTGGCAATGGGGAGATATACACAGCAAGAACAGTGATATATTTATGCAGGGGAGGACATAGTCTCCCTGAGGAAAGGAAATTCAGACTATGTCTGTGCTGCTAGTTACCTGCAGGCTTGAGCTCATACTCCCATCCAAATCCTTAATTGTCTGAATCACTGGCAAACAGCAGCTTTGCCCAAAATGTAGACAGGTTCACACCGTCTGCACAGGTAGCATGGGTCAGATTGCTGTTACAGAGTGGAAAATATCTTTACATATAGAGATGAGTTTTGGATACAATCTGATTGGAGGTGACCCACAGATTGTGGCTTCAGGCCTAAATGGGAAGTGAAAAGGTTGTTACGGGTAAAATGAAAATGTGTTTCCAGTGTGCATTTGGGATTCCTCTGCATTAACCTATATCCCCTGAAAATGTGACATCCTTTTGTCAAACCTCCTATGCCATAGCAGTGGCTGTCATTTCCCACACATTTTCTCCATCTGCTTTCCCTAACAGCATAACTGGCAGCCCACTCTGTGCCTTACTTGGCCCTAGTGCTTTCTGAACACTGTTTTGTCTATATGTTCATCAGCAGTAAATAACTATCTTTGCTTCAGCCAGGCTATGTACATGCACGTTCAGATCTGGTCCACACTCCAAGCTACAGGCTGCCAGATCTTAGTGAACAATGTCTATGCTATGAAGCAGGTCTCTGACACATTTTGAAAATAGATTTCAGCCTTGCATTTTCCCCACTTTGACTCTCCTTTGGAAGGAAACCCACTCCTTGACTTCAGTGAACTGTGTGAATAGCGATCTTGGGAATGAGGCTGCAGAGACCATCCAAGGGATGAGAAGCAGCTTTGCTGTTCATGAAAGCCCTGTGTGGGTACATCCATGAGTGACAGCTACTTCCCTGCACAGCCCTGCCAAGGCCCCTTTCATCCGGCTCACACGTCCTTGCAGCGCCTGTGCTTGGCTTTAATGAGCAGCCGGGGCTGTGCAGGCTGGTGCCAGGCTGGGCTGGTTTTGTGAGGGCTGAATATCTGCCTGGAGATGAATGGGACCCCCAGACTGTGCAGTTTTTGCAGAAGAAAGTGCTACAATCGCCTTCCCTTCATCCTCCCCTTCCCCTTCATTTGAAGATTTAATTAGAGCTTAGAAGCTGGGCCCTTTTAAATCAAGCCAATTGCTTGCTTCTCTTCCTAAGGAAGGAAACCCCTTTGCTTTTTACTTATTCCAATTCCGCCCCTTCCCAGCTTCCACCACCGGATGCTTGCTGGTTGTAGTCCCATTTAGTGACCCATCACATAGTCTCACACTGCCGACAGAAAAACCCACGTTGCTACCAGTCTGTGGGAAGAACACAAAGAGCTTCTTCCTCACTATGGTCGCTTCCTTCACCTTGCTAGATGCAGAGAAACCCATTCTCTCAGGGAATATCACCATGTAGATGGGAGCAGAGAGACAAACAGGACATCCTTGACCACTCCTTTATTTTGCTAAGATGAATTCTCAGAAACAGAGGTATTTGCACACTTAATGAATAGGCATCTGGTATCCCAAACTCCCCTGAGCTGCTCTGTGCCACCCCAGCATAGGTGCAGGCAGTGCCACTGCTATTTTGCAGAAGCACCTCACAAATCTCAAGAAAAGCAGCAAAATGGACAATATCCCTCCTTCCACCCCTACTCTTGAGGGCAGGAAGGATTGTTCTTGCCGGACGAAACATCCCCCATGTGACCAGAGGGCTGACATCCAGCTCGAACCAGTCAGGGGCAGAGTGTTGAAAAGACCCTGTAATCCTGACTTCCCAAACTGTGGTTTTCCTTTGGTCTAAGTGAAAAATCTGACTGCAGAGATTGCCTCTTCCTTCTGGACCTGTGCAATCAGGGAAGCTTGGCCTGAGCCTGAATCAAGTAAATTGGCTTTTATTGTTTAGATGCCTCTCTCAGATACACTTCCAACCCTTGAAATACATCTGTCTCGTCTAATCTGCATCAAGAATTAGACTGAGACTTTCCTGTTCCGTTTGATTATACAATAGATTGAGAATTCACGTCAGAGGGAATGGTGAGTGGGTGGCATTTTAAATGGATGCCCAGACACTGGCAGAATAGCATTAATAACCACTAGAGCAAAAAATAGAGGAATATATTTAAATTAATTTCATGCATGTTCAACACAATATGTGCTTGAAAGAGAATAGCTACATACAGATGATAATTCAGAAGATAAATTTGACTGAAAACAAACTATTTAATAGATCACTGTTGATTTTAATTGTTTTGTGTCAAAAATTTAAAAACAAGGTGTTAAAAACTCATTAATTTTCTAAAATATGTCTTAAATATCTTTTTATGAGATAAAATATACTTTTAATTTTATTTTTCAGCTAATATTATATTCAGTATGGGTTTATACTATTGCTATTTTACGTAGTATTTAAATATATGATATAGTATGTATTTATTGAAATGAAAGGTTGGTTCTTTATATAATTGAGATTTTTCAGTTTGGCAGAACAAAATCCTCGGTTATTTTTACAAAGAAATTTTTATATATTTTTGGATGGAAAACATTCAGATTTGCTCTTTTTGAAAGAAATAATAGTAGGTTTTCTGCTCTGGTTTTTAACGGCCTTCTATTTGTCTGTCCATTGATCCAGGAAGGTAAATTTGTAATAATGCAGTTCTGTGCTTCATGGGGCTTTGAAAGTTTTTATCTGGCTTATGATGCCCTGGAGACTTCTTTAGTGCAGTGCTGAAGCACAGCACCTGTCGTACTTTCTGGGAGAGGACACTCTGGGTAGATGTCACACCTGGAGCTCTCTGTGCCATTGCTGAAGCAGGCTGAAACTGCCATACACATTAACTCAATTACAGTTTCAGCCATAATAGTTAATAATAGCATAACAGTTAAGGTAATGGTACCTATGAACAGCTGTACAGCTGTTTATCTCAGATTAATACACAGTTAAGGTCTTGCTCAAGGTCCATTTCTGGGCACACACCCCGCAAAGCCTTTAAGCAGATTTTGTGCTTGTATTGTCCTTTTTGTCCTAAGCTTCATTTTATCTGTACTGTCTCTTCTGTTGCCTTTTCTCTGAGCTCCAAACTTTAAAAACTAAAGTAAACCATGTCCTCATTTGAATAAAATTTCATAAAGAGTACTTGCAAGATATTGAAAATTCCAGTTAATTAAAAACTGATTACATTTAATTGTAGACAGACTTTCAGCATACTGGGAACTATTTCATTTCACCAGGCTAAACAGCTGTGACTAAAAGGATTACTGACAGAGAAAAACATTCTCCCTAAATTAAAGGTACACTAGCATGAAAATCTCTATTTGACCATGTGGTTTTTGAGACAATATGTGGTTGATTGTATGGTTAGGAACAGTATAACATATTGATATCAGACAACATCATTAGAAGATTAATAGCTTTGAAAGGTGAAATATGAACATTATCTGTTTGTTACAGCAGAACTGAAGGTCTTCCTGCACAGTTATTCATTCATAAGCATCCACAATCCCTACTATTTTCATTAAAAATGTATGTCCCAATGCACCAAATATGACCTTTACTGTAAATTGGTTTACTCTTCAGTGAGCAATGACCCTCAGTCTTCACTAAAACAGATTTGGGTGCTGCAGTTTGTTGTTTTTTTCTACCCACTTCACTCTGCCCCCAAGATGCCTATTCCTGCACCACATTCCTCCTGATCCCTTAGGATTTCATTCCCTGTTTCTCCAATAAACCATCACAGACTGGTAGAGCTGCACCTCCATAACCTCTCTGGGACACACTCAAATCCATAAAGTGGCCTTTGGTTGCAGCAAGATTTATTGACTTCCACTGCAGGCTGTGCCTTCCTTTTAATGTGAGTATAGGTCATTAAAGAGGCACTGATTGGGAACCTCTTTACTATATAATTACGCAACTTCTTCATGGAGAAATTTTGTACATGATTAGTTAGTAACATTGCTGTTTTATCATGTGGGGCATGATAAAATTTTGAAATTCTTTTTTAGTTTGAGTCTATAATGAAAAAAAAATCCCAAAAGCTCTGCATTAGACATCATATAACTTAAAAAAAAAAAAAAAGGAAAACTGTAATTTCAAAATGTCATTACAAAAGCATAATTTTGTTCTAATTTCAATGAAATTGATATAATGATGAATTTATAAATCAATAAATTGACATATAAAATATTATATATGTGATATAGCTAATATATTAAAGAAACATTATTTTACAATTTCAGAATGGTCATTTCATAGTTAAAATAACTTCAATGATAATTCCTTGGTTTCAATGACATAATATTTTCAAATGGCAAATATTTCTTCCTGCAAATTCTACTAGTTTTCCATTTATAGCACTATCCTTTGAACATGTTCTTTAATTAATTTTGATTATATCAAAATACTTAGTAAAAACAGAATTTGTATTTAAGCAGAAGATATATTGAATGGTTCTGTTAAAAAATAAAAATACAAGTATGGAAAGTGAATGAATGAAAATATATATATAGGAAGGAAATTTCTATAAAACATAACCTACTGACTTAAAAAAGCTGTTTCTGATTAACTGAGCTGAAATAATTGACCATGTCTATATTTTTAGACTATTCCAACAAAGTTAACTGAATTTGTTTAACACGGATGCTTTAAGTCATCTATTGGAATTAATGAGGTTAGCAGTGATGATCGTTAAATTTAATGTGTCAAAGACAGCTGACAATGTGATTTTTCTAATGCTTCTATATATTGTCACTGGCAACAGATAATTGCTTACCCTGTATGCATCAGCTTAGATTCATCATGGCAGTACTTATGAATCACCAACACAGTCATGAAACAGACTGCATTTCATGTGATGTGGTTTGATTCTACATGATATACACAATATAACTTTGGTATTTTTGCCTGTATTGTATATTGTAGCTCGCACCAGTGTATCACTTTTCATCACCAAAGATTACATAAACTCTTACATTGGCAACCAAACTCCATGTGCACACAGAATCTAGCAGAATGAGCCTTTGGTTCCAGTGCCTTTACAGGCAAGAACATCCTACATATTAGTACAAAGTCACAGTTTGTGACTTTAAAAGCAATAAAAAGGAGAAGAAAATAGTAATGATTACTTGGTATACAGTGTAAACCACAGTCTAGTTTACATTTGTCTGTTATTCATATTGCCCATAATTCCCTCTTTGCCCTGACCAATCAATGAGGTATACATTTTTTGATAAAGATATAATACAGAATTTATGGTCAAAAAATATGTTGTGAATGAAATAAAAACACCTTAAAGTGCTCCAAAATAGCATTTCATCTATACCTACTGATCACCCCCTACACCATGAACATGAACCTTAGATGTTACAGCAAAAGATAAAGGCATCTATAAAGAACATAGACATCTATAAAAGCCAAGGTGATGAAGAAATATTCTGTGACACTGCAGTTAAAGATCCTGAGGTGTGTAAAGACAATGGCAGTCATTAAAAATGCTTCATTAGTCCATCCAAATATCAGTAATCATGGGTCACTTTCTTTAAGAGATGAAAGCAGTGATCAAACAGCGATCAAAAAGATGAGAGAGAATTTCTGATTCTAGGAAGACTCTTTGAAAAGATGTAGGCCAAGCAGTAAGTGGATCTCAGACATCTTGACATGTAGTAGGTGAAAACACCTTTACCATTCTTGATAAGACAAAACTCTACCCTGGAACATCATAGTTGCTTTCCATAGCAATGACAACAGCAGCTTTATGAGACAGGGAAAACACAACTCTGCTCATCTCCAGATTTTTTATGCAGAGACCCAGAGCTTATCTGACCCAGGCTGTGTTTGTCATTTGGCAAACAGATGCTGCCAACATGATGTGAAGCAGTGGACAGTAGGTGCCTGAGAACTGCTGTTGGGTATGTCTTCCTATTTTCAAAGCTGCTTCAAAAAAGAGGAAGACTACAAAATATATGAGGTATTCAAGAGCATTGAAGCATTTTAAGATTGTCAAGCACTGCAGCACCTGCTGGCTCAGCCTCCAGAAGTGCACATCAAGGACACTGCAGCAATAAACAACCCTTTTGAAAACATGTCAGGAGCGAGGACAAGGTAGATAAACGTGTGGGGGTCAAAAGTGTAGCAGAATACCTTAGTTCAAGAGAGATTAAGCAGTGCTATTATTATCACAATTATATCTTCACACCACTTAGCAGACTTAGCATTACCTGGCAGGCTGGGACTGGCAGAGACCCTGCTTGACACCAGAGTTGATCCCATTACCTTGAAAATCCCAGACTAAGTAAATGCGAGTTTGTCACATGGTTCGGTCATGACACATGATCCTGGTTGACTTGAAGGTCAAAGAAAAGAGGTTACATGGTAAGACAAGATTTAAAGGGTAACATGATGGAAACAGATTGCAGCTGTCACCTGAGTGGAAGTTTGGAAATTGTTGGAGGATGGACTCCTTGCAGTCAAACTGCCACTGGAGAACCGCTGCTGCAATTTCAAAGGCATGGAACTGCAATAGGAAATTATGTACTGTTAAAGCCAAAATGTTTCAATAAAGTTCCCACTAGAAAGGAGAGATATGCTTGCTAATGTGGTCTGTGTCAGGCACTGCCTTAGGGTCTGAGTGATCTCGTTGCCTTTGTGCTTCCTGCTGTGCCTCACTCAGGGTTTGCCTTCCACCTCTGCCTGCTGAAACCACACGCCAAGCTCCCATCAGAAAATGGACTTTTTCCAAATAGTTACTTTGAAAGCTGGACATATAAGATGTGAAAGATGGAAGAGCTTTGATCATCCTGAATCACCTACCAAGAGGAGAAAATAAAGAGCTGATTTGTCACCTAAAGTGTTAGTTCTATGCAAAGCAAGTTTTCTTCAGTTCAAGAAGGTAACGCTGCACCACCTGTAAATGAAAGCAGGATGTGCCAGTGTATAACCAAGGAAAAATATGCACAGGACTGACAATACACACTGACATTGCCATCTTTCAGGAAAAACATTTCCGTATGGATCCACTGGAACATCTATGTGGGTTAAATACAGGTAGTGTAAACTACCTTCCATTGGTATGGCACACTCCCTTCTCATCTTAAATACCTAGATTTTTTTGCTGTAGAGACAATGTGTGAGGGGAAATTTAGATCTTTCTACTTCCAAAAGCATGTCAGAAACTCATCCTGCTAACTTGGATGACCTTGAAGGTTGAACAAGCACTGTGATTAACTCGCCTGCACTGCTATATCCTTGAGATGATCCTCCACGTGAAATCTGAGATACGTTGCTGGATGCATTTGGGAAAGGTGGCTTTGTCCATGGTTGATCTTTGCCTTGAACAGGAGAATCTAATTTTCCTAAACATAATAAATCCCTAAGCATAATAAATACATGAATATGAGAAAAGGAATTTCCCAACTTAGTTTATTTCCTAAAAATTAGAAACTCGTCTTTCAAAATTAGTATACATATATGCATAACAAGTTTATTTAAAATAAGCTGTAATTTGCATGAACTTTCCATAATTTGTGCAAAATAATCTTAATTACCCTTTTCAATGATCCAGAGCATCCCCAATTTTTATTTTTCACAGTTTTCCATCTTTGTAATTCCAGCCCTAATTTCCATTACTATAACTATGTTGCAAAAGAGTGACTTCAAAACAAACTCACAGTAGAAGTGTTCTCTTAAGTTGAAGACCAGAAGGAATGAATAACTAGCATGTGAATTTGTCTTGGGGGGTCTTTTTTCTCTAATAATGAAGAATTCTTTCTAATAAGAAACACCATGATCAGATATTTGAGATTCTTGTATATTGTTTATGAATACTTTTATATATAAATATATATATATATATATATATGTCTTACTATATATATACATATGTTATGACTCCATATGGTTACTGTTCAAAGCTAGGAAAAAGTTATAAAAGAAAACAGAGCATTCCTACATTCCAGTAGAGGCTGATTTGTAACCCACCATTGATAAGTGAATAAAAATACAAGAATAGGTGTAGAATTCATCTTGGGGTATTTTTGATTTACAAATCTGATTTTATATTTATAATTGTAAATGTGAATATAAATTTCCAAGGGCAAAACTAATATTAGTTCAGGTAATTCCATCACATTCTAGGCAGGCTCATTGTCTTTACATCTTTTACATCTTTTCACTGCATTATATGCTGCCTATCTTCATGTTATCCAAGTAATTTCCAGCAGAATATTAAATGTTTTTGTCCCCTGTAACATTATTCTGGTTACTTTCCTTTTTCTTACCAGAAGAAATCCTCACATAGATTTAATTTATACTGTCTTCGTGTCTTCATTACCTTTTTTTTTTCAGTCTTAGCTGTGTTGACTTTAAACTCTGTAGATGGGATGTAACTGTGTGTGTATGCTTGTGAGTGTGTTTGAAGGACTGGTATTTTGGTTAGATAAGGACAATATTTAGTCGGTTGATATTTATGACTGCGACAGAGGGAAGTCATGAATATACTGTGCACTTTTTAAAAAGTGTTTAACATAAACCAGAAGCTTTTGAAACTACTTTGCTAGGTGATCTCATGTACATTCTCTGCCTCCTCATACTGCTCTGCTGACTCTTATGAATCTACTGATAACTTGCCAAGAGGATGCTGATACAAAGATTTTAAATTAGAATTAGACTGAAATGAAATTACAGTGTTTTTTCCTGTTCCTGTCATAAGCAGCTTTTGTTTTCACTGGTTTTCTGACAACTGAATATTAATTTAATTCCGATTCAGAATGATTAAACTTAAATTGCAGCAGATTTTTTTCATGGATCACTAAAGCCAACTATATTGTAAAATATGCACTGACATTCTGCAAGAGATAAAGATTGTTTACTGTACATTGCTGAATCCCAAGTAATCCTCCTGAGCTTTTGCAAGTGATAATCCTTCCTCTTGCTATTATGAGTAGTGGTAATAACTCTTTCTTTAACATACAGTGATAATTCTTCCTCTTTACCTCCATAAACCTCTTTTACCCTCATAAAATTTCCAATAAATCAACTCAAACTTGCAAAGCAGAAACAAATCATCATCAGTTGTAACAAAGAGATAACACAAAGCATTTTCAAAGGCTGCAATTAATCCTGGGGTAGCAGTACTCAAAAATTCCAGCACCCAACAAAGAAAGGTATCATTACCTGAGGTGTTTTGTCTAAAAAACCCACATTGTAAAGGCATATGGGTCTCAAGAACTGCTGTTTCACTTTCTATTTCTAGTTTTCTATTCTAGTGAGAGCTCAGGCAGACTGCCTCGCCATTTCCCTCCTTGGAAGGTGTTTGCTTCTGCTGGAAGCTCTTTGAACAGGGTATTGTCTCTCTCTTTATCTTTGTGCTGCATTCTGCTGTGTTTGGCACAAAGAAATGATAGAAACACTGAAGTAGGTACAAGGAATTGGGCTGGAGTGTGCTGCTTCCCAGGCAGACCAGCCCAGGAGCCCCAATTCTCTGCCTGGCCCTTAAGTATGCAGTTTAGTTAGGGGGCAGGAGGAAGGGGAGTGCAAAAAAGTTAAACAAGTTACTGCTTCAACAGCCTTCTAGACAAGTTGTTGTGGTGCCTGGCACAATGGGAATGAGAGGTTCAAGTAAGTTTCTATCTACTGGGGAAATAAATAACAAAAACTATTTTCCTGCATGTAGAGAGCTTTATATTTCCTTCCCCTCCCTTCCCCTCCCTTCTCCTCTCCTCTCCTCTCCTCCCTTCTCCTCTCCTCTCCTCTCCTCTCTGAACCTCTCCGAACCTCTCCTCTCCTCTTTTTCTTGTTTCATTTATGCCATTATCCCACTGACTATTTTATCTACCAATCAGCACAGGATTAGAAGCAGAGAAGTTACTACCTCAATGCTATTGTGGTTTACACCCACATAAATGCAGAATAACTTCATTGAAATAAATGAGCCAGTGTTGCAAGTGGTGTAAACGACTTTCTCATTTGCTTCAGTAAAATTACACTAATTTTCTTCAAATGTATAGCAGGCTCAAAGTAAATCGAATTTATGCCCACTTACCAAGGCACTATTTGGCCCAGTCTCAAAGAGAATAATTTGCCCTCACCAGTAGTATGAAATATTTCTTTATTTTTTTCCCTCTGCTTACCTCTCCTTTGGGGAGAACATGCTTTTATACTCTGAAATTAACATAATTAGAACAATTTTTTAAAAAATTACCTAATTATTCTTTACAACGTGCCCAGGAGGCAGGCAAGTACCATCCCCCATTTATTATAGCTGGGGAAATGCCATTGAAGAGGTTAAATGATTTGCCTGAGGATGGGCTGCAAGGCGATGGAATAGTTTGAATTGAATCTCAATATTTCAAGCTTCTTGCAGCCATTCTCTAGTCCATGCACAGTGCTGATCATATTTTATGTCTGCATTTTGCCTGCTGTCTCAGCTTGGTCACTTAACTCCTTCTCACGTGATGCCAGTCACACACATTCTTCTCCACATCGAAAAGCAGCTGAGCAAAAAGTACACCAATGTATGCTACTGAGAGTAAACTCTTGTTTACAAAAATAGTTTAAATAGGTGTTATTCTCTACATGAAACAAGGGTGAGATGTTCTCTGAGAACCCAAAATAAAAATGAGGAAAAGGTATTGGAATAACACAACACATTACATAGTAATTAATCATCACCGCTGTGTCTTAGCTGCCTAGGAGCTCCAAGGGACTGAATAATGAAGCAGCTGAATTGCTGTTTAAAGATACAGAGTTTATTGTTAAAAATCTGAAATAAAACCCCGCTACCATGGCCAATTGGGTTGCAGCCAAGACTGCCTAAATCTTTCATAAAGTGCCAGAGGCAACTGTCTTTTGTAGAGTCACAGGACATATCTCAGCAGTAGGAAAAATAGTCAAGAAAATTATGAAAGATAGAGTTATATATTAATTTAATGTATACAAACTGCTAGGACTAAACCCTCAGGGTTCTCAAGGCTAAATAATACCTCTCTAAGCTGCCGACACTCATTCAGAATTAACAAAATAGAGAATAAGGGAGAAATGGTGGATAAAATTAATTCAGTCTTTCAAAAGGCCTTTGGTAAGGACGCTTACAAGAAACTGCTAGGGAAACTTGGTAACCATGGAGTGAGAGGTAAAATTCACATGGATTAAGACCTCACTAGGAGATAGGGAAAAAGGAGAAGGAATAATGTTTTATTCTTGCTGTAAAAAGGAGTTAGTGGTGCTGTAGCCTACACACCAGTGGTTTTTGTCTATGCCAGATCTCAGAGTCCATACTCATGAGTAGCTCCGTTGAAATCTGCTGCGGACCATAGTGGGAAGTTTGTTTTTACTGTTTTTCAGGAAGTTTAAATAAGGTTTAGAGGACATGATGGCATATTTGTAGACAGTCTGAAAGAGGAAGAGCTCAGCAAATTAACCATATTAGTTAGACATGCAAATCAAGTGGATTTAGTTAAGAGCTGAGACAGCTATGAAGGACCATAAAATCATCATGTGAACTTGTATGTGCAATGTTGTGCAAGTCACCAACTCATGCCACCAATGGTATGGCTGAACTATTTGTCCAGATTCCCTACCTGACAGTTTCTTTTGGAAGGGTGGTATGTGTGTTCAATAGACAGCATTTTATGTCCTTTCTTTGAGCCTCTAGGTTAGAGGAATATCTGCAGAGGAAAAAAGAGAGAGAGGAAACCAAAGCAGGATCAAATCTCCAAACAAATTATGTTTGAGAATGACAGTGACCAAATTAAATCTGGTGAGAGGGAGAAGTTAAGGTATTTTTATTATGGATCCTGAAGCAAGAGTGAAGCTGCATTCTATACTTTCTTTCTAAAGTCACCTAATCTTGGCTCAGGTGGAAGTGTATAGGTGACCATTAGGTGTTAGCCAAGTTGATACGTTGCTAGTCATATCACTCAGTGTGTATTACTGGCTACAAATACTAATGTACCTTAACCACCCTTATCCAACGTGACAGCTAAGCATACAATATCATTTTTCTGTTTACTTAACTCAACATTACATAAGTTTGCTAGCTTCCCAACTCAAGCTGAACATTATTTTGGAGAAAGCTTTGTTGTCTCTATGAAATAGATCTATTCCAAATTCTATCTCAAAATGCTATGCGTGTTCAAAGAGATGAATAATTCAGTTGCTCTATAAGGAGAATGAATATGAGAAAAGGAGTGAAAAAGCAGATAAAAATAGATGGGAAGATGATGGCCCATAGCCAGCTATACAAAATTCTGAAAGAATAAAGTACAAATAATTCAGTAGGAAGGATGAGGTAGACTAGTTCGTCTCACTTTGCTTAGTGTTATGGCCCTGAATCAGCTGCTTGAAAACACCAGGAAAATGTAATAGTCTCTAAGGTGAAAAAAATGAGGACATAAACTTTGTTGGTGGTATGAACTTGCTTGGGTTAGTAAAAATGAGAGCTGATGGCAAAGATTTGCAAAAAAGACTGTACAAGGCTAAGTGGCTGAAAGATAAAATGGGAAATGAAATTCAATGTGGATAAATGTAAAGTAATGCATATAGGTAAAAGCAATAAAGCTTTAGTTACAAAATGATGGGCTCTGGGCTGACTATTATAATTCAAGAGAGAGATATTGGGGATATCATAGTTAGTTATTATATAAAAACATCAACTCAATATTCAGTAGAAGTCAAAAAGCAAATCAAATGTTAGGAAATATCAGGAAATGAATAGAGAACAAATAGATAATATTATTGTGCCAGTATATAAATCTGTGGTATGCTTGTATCTTCAATGCTCTGCGCATTTGTGGTCTTTCTATTTCATCTGGAATAGAAGTGAGAAAGGCAAAGGCAAGGGTAGGATGGCCAGTAGAAGCTGTGAAAGACACCTGTGAAAGAAACAATGAAGTGGATCAAGACTCCTCAGCCTGGGGAAGAGGTGGCACAGACCAGGGGTGACAAGGAGGAGGTGAAGAGGGATCAACTTCTAATACATGAGGTTAAAGTCATAAGAAGATTCTGCCACACAGTCTAAAGCAAGCAAAATGGAGTAATTCCTTATACATGTGCAAAACCTTTTGCTGCCAAAGTTATTGGTGCAAAAAAATTACTGTGGTGGTAAAGGTGCCTCATATGCCTGAAAGAAGAATCCACTGAGGGTGACCTGATACCTGATAGAACCCGTAACGTGAGCAGTGGAGGGCAAACGCTGCTTTCTGGTCTGTCTGTTTCCCCAGGCACCTGTCCCTGGTCTGTTAGAGGCTGAGTATTGTGCAAGGTGTAGTTTTGATCTATATGCCTTACACTGTGCAGGTAAAAGTTATTCCTAGAATGCAGAGGTGTATGCACACACAAAAAAAAGACACATGGAAGAACAGGGAAGCTACTCTTAGTGTGGGAAGGGAGGGGAGCAGAAAAAGGACCATCCAAGAAACATCAGGATGTTGCATGTTACTGTTTTATCCCCGTGAATTTTAGACTGGTCAGTCTCCTACATATCAAAAAGGGCTTTTTGCAATCAATGGGAGTTGGTTTAGGCCCTCAGGGCAAAGCTTTCTTCCCCCCTCTGGTCCATTCCCATTGCAGATATGGTTTCTAAACAGAATTCATTCTGAAGAGCAGAAAAGTCACTCTGTAGTGACTGAGGGTGCATCTGTTTGTCATTCTATCTGTATCTTTCACCATCCTTTTCTTGTGTTTTCTCTGACAAGGGACCTTGGTGACTGAAATATAGATCAAAGCACCAGCCTAAGGCTGGTCAAAAAAAAAAAGGAAGAGAAAAAATTTAAAAATATATCATTGAGCTCAAAGGATTCTCTATTTATTTTCTGCTCTTTCTATATAAAGATTTTCTGTCTCATCCTGCATTTAGCATATCCTATAATTATTTTCAAACAGAAGCAAAAGGGAGAGACTAAACAAAAGATGATTTTCCTTTATTATATTGTAACTTTGCTTATTTTTAAACTTAAGCTTTTTCTTGTACTTAGGGTTAGATGGAGACATATTGTGCTTCATGTGCCATATCTGTGCTGTTCACTAACCTTTTTTATGGTTGCTGACATGAATCCCCATAAATTCATGAGCCTAGTGACTTTGATCCTCTGTGTTTGGTTACTTTGGTTCTAATTACATCTGTGTTGTTATATGTTAATTGTGAGGAAAGGTACATAATCTAGTGTATAATTTTCCATAGTACCTATATTTGAGACACAAGGTCTAGATCAATTGAAATGTCATTTCATACCACTGAGGCTGAGATACACTAAGTAAAAGCTGTCTTGTCTCATATACTGGATGAGGGAACGCTTCTGGGTATGAATAAAACTAAAAAGCTATTTGTGTCAAAATAATCTTTCTTTTAACACAACCTAGTCTGTAAGTTCTCAGAGATTTATATAAGGAGTTATGTTTCACTTGTTAAATAAATATACAGTATAACTGCAAACTTTTTATTCCATAATTTTAGTTGCAATAGCTTCTCCACACATTTTTCTTTAATATTGTCATAACAGTAATACCCATGCTTTTTCCTGACCCCAGAAACCAATGTTTCTGCAGTAAGATCAGGGGATACTTACCCATCATATTTTTTTCATAGGTTTTATGAAACAGTGACACTGTTTTCACTAACTACAGTATGATTTAACTATATTCAGTTTTATTACATTGCTCAGAACTGGTTGTTAGGCTATAGCAATAGATCAGCATAGCTTCACCAAGCTCAGTAAAAGTTTGCTCCCTTGAACCATTTGATGTGATGCTTTTAGTGGGTTTGTGTTGTTGAAAATAGCATCATTCTTTCGTTCAAAACCAGAACAAACTTGTCCAAAGTTACAGCTATGGCAAAACTAGAAACAATAGTTTCTGTTATAACATCATTTGTGCTAGCAAGGTATAAAAAAAATTCCTAATTTTTAAGATTTTGGTTTCATGAGGAGATTTCTCTGATCTTCTTATAAGAGTGCAAAGTACTACACTCTGACAATGACTTTTATCCAAAACTTACTAATGTCTCTAAAGTTCCTCATGCAAAATGATAGCCTCAAAATATAAGCCATTTACTGCCAGATGTTTTGCAAGCTGTTCTGTAATGTCACATAAAAAGCAATGAAGTAAGAACAGAGCCATAGTAATATATACCATAAGAAGCTAAAATCAGGATAGAGAGCTTTGTAAAATTTACAGTAATGTGAAGAAATCAAGATGTTCTTGGAAACTGAGAGGAGACAAGCCAATTTTGAGTGAGTTTTTAAGATCAAGATGTACATTCAGTTAAGATATTGAATAAAGGTATATACTTTGCAGCGCACCATGAACACCATCAAACTTTTCTCCCTATTGAACCAAATGAGGAAATAAGTTTAGGAGCTAAAGATTCCATTTTGAGGTTATGTCTTTCTCCCATCCAAAGACCTTCCTGGAGGAACCACTGGTCCCACAGATGGATCCATGGTCAGGCATCCCACATGAGATATGCCAGTTATATCAGCGTTAATAATGGTGGGTTTGATCTCTTGTCAGGTTTCTTTCACTTTCGTTGTGCATACCCCTGAATAATTTTGGGCACTTTCTGCTAATGGTGACTGAAGGGGCATGTTTATTCAGACCAAGGTTGGTATATTAGCCAGGTGGAAAGAACAGGCTTTGGTCATGAAGGATGTGAAAAAAAGAAGCTGATGTAAACAACTTCTGAGTTGCTGTTTAAGAGTCCATTTTTACACTGGGACATACCAGTTCAGCCTCAATACACTTTGGTAGCTGCAAACCACAGAAGCTGGCACTAGTAACAAGTGATTAAGCAGAGAAGAAAGTGAAAAAAATTGCCTGTAATGGGAGAAATCAACAGTTTTGGCATGCTGAATGGATTTTTAAATTTTATTTTTTTTTTTTGAGCAAAATTTAGCAGAAAGTGAAAGACTTGTGCCCCCTGTATATTCTTCATATTACTCTGTCACTGCCTCTGTCTCAGATCAGGGCCTCCAGACTCTACAGAGTTACAAAAGAGGAAGAACACAGCAATACCCAAAAGTCAAGAGGTGATACTATTTACTAATAACAATAATTTCTTTTATTTTACTCTTATATTTTAGAATAGTATCTGCATATAAATAATCACTGCATGAGAGATAGATAAACTAAACACATTTCTTGCTTTCCTATATTCTGTGTTTTAGGGAAATAAAGCAGTTGCTCGTCATTTGTGTCAGTGGGAAAAGTGAGCCTGAAAGTTAATTCTTCATACCATTTTTTCACGAAGCCCTAATCTGGGATGGGACAAGGATACACTAGAACACTATGTAACAGAAACAATAAGCAGAATTTTCATGGAATCATGGAATAATTAAGGTTGGAAAAGACATCTAAGATCATTGAGTCCAACTGTTAACTCAAAACTGCTATGTTCACCACAAAACCACATCTGCATGGTTTTTTAACACTTATGTCTATTCAGGGGGGTACAATGCTGACTAATCTCCATTTACCCAGATTTCTTCAACAGCATTAGAAAATGATGCAGTCCTTGCTACTGCTGCCCAGTCTTCTTTCTTTAGACCCTCTGCAGCAGGCATCATGAGGATGCCAACTGTGCTTTGATGTTCTGCATCGTTATCAGCAGGGATACCATCTTTATTTGTTTTTTAAAGTGCCTTACACATCTGTGGAGCAGGATAAGTCATAAATAATAATAACAGTGTCATTGCTTCCCTCTCATTAATACCGAGTCACTAGAGATTCCCTCATGGTGATGCATAGTGCATGACACTGCACAGATTAGGGCTTCCATCATGCAGACTGTCAGCATGATTGCTTCTGCTAAATACAGCCATCACACACAGTGAAATATGCTCAACTGGGGCACTGCTAGTAAAGCACTGACAGCAGCTTTGCAAACAAGAATGTACAACTTTCATAATTCTGCTCTGGAGACTAAAAGCTTGGAGAAATGATGGAGATTGTGAGCGAGAGGTGAATATGTTAGCACTTTTCCCACAGGAATCCAAGCAGTGGGTCTTATTTCCAGAAATCTGCCTTTATTCTCTCTGAGAAAACCACTCACTGACTTTCTTAAGTCCATAAACTCTCTGGGTCAGTGATCATCTTAATAAGCTCCACAGGGTTTAGAGCAACTGAGACTTACTCTTGACTGCCATGATGAATGGTAATTACTGTGATAATTGGCTAATTATGTTAGCCAAACTGGAAGAAGAAACTTTTATACAAGAGCTATTATTACTCTGTATTGGAGGAAACAGCACTAAACCCCCAGCTTTTCTGGCCATCTTCATTAGTCTCATCTGCTGAGGCTCTTTATGGTCAGTGTACAGAAGTGAGCTTCTCTGAAAGGCCATTCAGAGAACAAGCCCAAGGCAAATGCTTTGCACATTCCTGTGAAGGAGCTGCCACTATCAGTGGACCTTCAGATTGCATCCCTAAGTCTGTATGTACAGAGGAGATAATGTGGAAAATGTCTTCATGGCCCTTCCTAACACTGCCCTTCTTGTACATTACATGTGGCTTCCACAGCCCTTTTCAGCTGAAGGCACTGCCACAAAATTCAGCTGTCCCTCCTCACTACCATCTTTGGGCATCCATTTCCCTTTCTGCTTTTTTCTTTGAATGAGTCCTGATATTCATACACTCACTCAACCACTCAAGTAAGTTAATAGGTCTAACTGAAAGAAAACCATTGAGTGTTTAGAGGTCAGTTTTCTGAAAGGCAGTTTTCCAGTCTGGATTATTGCTTTGCCATCTCAAGGGAGATGGTAGGAATATAACACCAGCCCCACAGAGCTGTGTTGTCACGAGAAACATGCCATGATGATACACATGACATATAGGTCAGTATTTTGAAGGTAAGGAACAAAGCCACGGCCATGTGCAAATCAGCTAGGACATTGCCTCAAAAATGAGACAAACTGCTGTATTGCAGAGTTACTTGTGTCTTCCCTGAAGTATCTGTCGTTTTCTGGGAGGGAATAACGGAGTTGATGGACCAGTCTGGATGCAAAATGGCAATAAACTATCTATTTTTAAAGGCACTCAACATTTTCCTGTGGAGAAACAGGGAAAAGTAATATGTTAAACCATAGAAAAGATGGAACAGAAATACATTTTACCATTCTAAAAAAAGAGTGATGCAGAAACTTATAAAACCTGAAACTCCACAGGGCTCATCCAGCCAGAGAATCAGTTCTGAATAGCAGTACTTTTGACAAATATAGCTTCTTTTTTTTTTTTTTAAATTATATAATGAATGCTGGCTTATTTGCATATGGTAATTGGCCTTGTCTGTCACTTCTGCTTGACAGTCTGCTCTTTAGCAAATGCTGCTTTGTTTGTCACTCCCCAAGCTCTATGATTGTCTATGGAGCAGCAGTCTTTTCATTGTTATAGATTTCTAGGTGAAGTTAATGACAATAATCTGGCAGAAGCAGAAAAAAAAGAAATCTGGTGTAGTTCCTGGGCTATGGACATAAAGACAACTCCAGAAAAGTATATTAAAATCATAAGATGGTTTCTATGCTTTATTGTTGCACTATATAATCAGAAAATCTATAATTTTATGTGCTACTCTAGCTGAACTATTTTTTCTTTAGCTAGTATCTTGGCACTATTTATTGTACTGACAAGATAGAAAGTTTTTAAAATCTAAAAATCATAGAATCATAAAACTGTTAGGGTTGGAAAAGATGTTTAAAATGATCAAGTCAACCATCACCCCAGCACCACTACCATGTTCACTATTAAACCATGTCCTCAACTGCCATATCCACGAGTTTTTTAAATACTTTCAGAGTATACTACCAGAGATGATAAACTCTACCATTTCCCTGGAAAGTCTGTTCCAATGCTTTACAACAATTTCTCTGAATTTTTTTTCCAAATATTCAATCTAAACCTTCCCCGACACAACTTGAGGCCATTTCCTCTCGTCCTGTCCCTTACTACCCTTGAGAAGAGACTGACACACACATGTATGGGTGTGTACATGTATAAGCCCATTAAACGTAGAAGACTATTAGAATAAATGAAGATTTAACGGTGTTTTCAGACAGAGTACAGAGCTATTGAAAAAATCATCACCATTATTCTGGAAATTCAAGCTTCATACGTTGCATCTGCATATGAAAAAGTTTTAGCAAGCCTTTGTATGCCAAGAAATATCCCTTCTGCCATCACTTCTTCTGCATCCAAAGTTTCCTTCAAGTGGGAACAAAACCAAACACAGTGTCACAAGCTGTGCTTCATTACACAAGAGACAAGTACAACTAAAGGCATCTGACAGGTCTCCAAACCACGTTGGAAAAGCCACTGCTCACGTTGGGCTCTTCAGTAGCCTAAAACCCATTTTAGCACTAAGGATTGATAAAAGGAAAACCCAGTCACTTTCCATGTCAGGGTCCATGGGTAGCCAAGAACTAAAATACATAAAACCAAATGAGACTGGATCTTTTAGTAACTTTAATTTATGTAAAGATACTAAATTCCAGCCCGACAGGTACTTCTTGTGAAAGGACTGTAGGTGAAACGGGAAAAGGAAGATCAAATGTAATCTGTGTTTCACTGTTAATGTAATAGTATTTCTACTCCTTCTGTGTAGGAGACTTTGCCTCTGTTAGGAATAATGGCAGATTAGGCAGGAAACATCCAATAAGCCTCTTCCGAAATTAAGACAAAGCATATTACCTACACAATCTCAGGAGAAAATTATACCTAGTGAACCCACATTGCATTAGTTTGCTCCAATGTCACGATTCATACAATATGGGTAATGCAGACAGTGAGGGAGAAGGTTGAAGTAAGAAAAATGACACAATAGAAGAAAGAAAATAGCAGATGAAAATTAAACGGAAATAAAAAAAGCAAACGAAATTTTTAAACAAAATCAAGTGGGAAAAAGAAGCCTAATCGAAAGGAAACAATCTGAAAAGTGTCTTTGTAGAATTTTAAAATGTCAAGTTACTGTGACTTAAAAAACACTTATCAACTTAGGCATGGATATAGCTGTCACTTGAAACATTCCCTCATGTCCCATAGAGATCATTTTAATGCTTGGTTTAAGTGGAGGATTAGGAACCAGCTCAGACCACGAAGGAGATTTCATTCTCCCCCCTCAAATCCTCACTAGTTAGTCAAAACTGCTTGACTAGTCAGGTTAAGTCCCACAGGAAGATACATGTGTGCTCCCTGGTCAGGTCCTACCTCTATGGACACTGTTACCAAATAGCAAAGGTTCCATGAAGTCTAATTTGCTTAAGTCAGTACCACGTCTACAAGTACATGCCCCTATCTAAAGCAACAGCATTTACAACCCAGAACAGAAGAATAAATTTGATTTCATGAATTGTTTAATCTGAAAAGCTGGACAGCAAACTGGCCTGCTTGAGGCATAGAAACAGATTCCTCCTGCATCTCTTGCAAGTGGCAGGAACAGATTAGAGTCAGCAGGCAAGGCATAAAATACCTGGCACTGCCAGAGTAGGCCAGGAAAAGCTTCTCAGATCCCTCAATCTGAAGACTGCAGATTCCTGAGAGGTGATAACTTCATTGCCTACAGGTTTTTGAACCACTTTTCAAGAACAAATAATATGTCCTAGAATATCTTGAGTTGGAAGGTACCCACCAAGAGTACTGATCTCTTAGTGGGGAAAAAGGCACCAACATATTTTCATAAAGGAAACAAATCTCCTGTCTGTTCAAGATGAAGATAGAAAAAATATATCAAGAGAATATTTGTTTAAATCATAGAAGAGTAGAAATCAGGAAAACGAACAGATGTGATGAAGAGGAAAAGCACATGAGAATCACAAGAACATCCATCCTGTTAAAATATACATTAATGTCACAGCTCTTAACGACAAGGGATATTTTTAACTTTTGTAAATTAACTTAGTAATTTCAGCTGCTCAGTGAATTCAGCTGCTTTTCTGCAATCGATGGGATATGATCAATTCCTATCACCTGAAGATCTGGTCCCTGGTGTGCAAAAAGAGATTGTTAATTATTTCAGCACACAATGCACAGCAGACTCATGAGATCAGTGCAAAATTAACACATTACAGATTTGTCTGCTTGCCTTATTCCTTTACCTGTTGGGATTCAAAGAAACAAGCTTTCTTCTGCAGTCACGCAGAGTACAATTTTTTAAAATAAATTGTTCATAATGATGGGATTCCAGGAGCTTTGAGCATATGAGTGATTTCTATACTTTGATGAAATTATGAGAGTTGGCAAGCACTAATTATGGCTGCTGACATTTGTTTTATTGGTCTGATTTCTCATGCTTGTCATTCTCTTCTCTCCTGCTGAAATCCATAGCAAAAAATTGCCGTTACCATAGATGGAAACAATGATATTGTAGATCACATAACTCTTAATGGCTTGAAAGAAATCTGCTTCCAAAGTCAACTTTTCTCTTTTCTTTTTGGCTCTGTTCTTTTGATAGATGCTTTTAGCCAGTAAAGAAAAATCGATTTAAATGAATAAGCAAGACAATAGCATTCACATCACCTTTATTTCACTTTGCTTCCTTGCTTGATTCTAATGATGCTTTATTTCAGTACCGAGAAGCTTCACTACCTGGCCAAGTCTTCATAAATAAGAATCAGGCAAGTAAATAAAATCACAAACCCAACTCAGCATCAGCATTTACTCTCAACCATTACAAAGATCTTTTTAATAATAACAAATGTAAGTTCAGGAAAGTCCAAACTGTTCATTGCTCAAGCGGGGCTCACAAATTGCAGGAGATGACAGCAGTCTTTTAATACTAAAAAAACATATTAAGGCCCTATCAGATGTGCTGCCAGCCAGAGGAAAATCTTTTTTCTTATTAAGTTCACCCTTCTGCTTTCTTTAATTTGTTCTCTAACAAAGGGGAAAAATGATGATGAATTCAAACAGGGACAACTGCAATGGCAATGTATTGCAAGGGACAAGAGCTGAAGTATAAACAAGCCTGAGCTGAAATCAGTGAGCCATCATGGACTGTCAGCCCTGTCAGATGGGCCTCTGGGATCAGTGGAAAGTTAAGACTGACAATCTCTCCCCATCTCAGTCCACTGGTCTTGCTTTCTGACAGTGATGGAATGACCCTCCCTCTCCTCTGCATCCCTTGGATGGCCTGATCTTTGCTTCCTTCCTCCCTGGTCATGGCGTGGACCACCTTACTGGCAACACTATTTATTCCCTGTCCTCATAAATATTCTTCTTGCATAGTGCTGAGACAAAACATCTATGCAGAAAGGTCATCAAATACAGCCAGGATCAGAGGGGGTAAAAGTAAAGTATTGCATCAAGGATGTTTGATGGCTTGAAATTACTCAGAGCCCCATCAGTCCTGTACTTTAACCCTTCAAAATACTATGAATTCTTGAAAAAGACAGTGCAAAAAATGTTAAGTGGTATTTGAATATGCAAGTATACACTGATCTGCTGATACTTAAAGTAACCAGGTATTTGTACTGATAATGGGAAGTCCATAACATATTCCTTAAGGAAATGTTACTTCTCAAAGGATTCCTCTACCCTAACTCAGACACCTAGAATTTTGGTATCTATACTCTCACCTGTCATTTGCATGTGCCTTCACAGTCATATAACATATCCCACAGTCACAAGATGGTTGAGACTGGAGAGGACTTTAATTCCAACCTAGCTTTAGCATAAGATTAAAAAAAAATGCATGTTGGCAGCACCAGTTCTTACTCATTGCCTGTGAAAAGGGTGCAAGCACCTGGCTTTGACAGAAACCACTTTCAAGTATCTAAAGTTGAGTGTGATGTTCAGTGAGGGAATGGGGGAGAAACTATCTTGGTTAACATAAAACTGCTTAAAAGTTCTCTACCTCTTTCTGAACTAATTTTTTATTTAGGTCATGCCTGCTGTACCCCTGTTTTTAAGCTTTTTGAGAGAACTAAACATTCATCTAAGTTTCTGTCCCTAAATATAGAGAAAGGTGAGTTCTCAGTCCTGGCAGATGGAGCTTTAGTTTGCTACTACCTGAGTTGAACATTAATGCTTTTTTTTTCAGAAGATTGGTCCATAATTAAAGTTTCTTCAGTAGCTTATTTTATTGTTGTTGTTGTTGTTGTTGTTAGAGGTCCAGATTCTCAGCTCTTGTTTACTTTTCAGTTCTTCAATAGAAGACTCTAGTTAATAAGATTTTCTGAAAGTTTTGGGTCTTTTTATTTGTTCACTTGCTCTTTTAATTATATTTTTTGTTTGTTTTTTTTTTTAAAGCCAGGCTCTCTTCATCCAACTGTATGAATTTTCCTAAGATGTTCAAATTAGTCTTCCTCCTATGAGAGGGGGGACAGCACAACCCCTGGGTCACTCTGTGCACACGATACATCTGTCTGTATTGAGGGTAGAGGGATCTGAGCTGACTAGACTTGATGAAACCTTAACTACCCATTAATCTCTAGGCCACACTAGAGAAACAGACCATCCCTTTTCAGGTCCCCCACCCTCCTGAGCATTTTCTGGGATTCAGCTTGTGTTACCTAGAAACAGTAGCTCCAAGGTGGTTTTCAATGCATTTAGTGGTTTTAGTAGTGCTCTGTGGTTTTAGTAGTGCTCTGTGGTTTTCACCAAGTTCTACTCTCACAGAATTGGTCATCTCCTGCATTTCAGGATTTAATAAATTGGGGTGTCAAATTCATCAATTTTATCCCAAAGTTCAGAGATAGTATGTTAAATCATGTCAAGAATTAAATGTTATGAAAAGTAGAGCACAGTGCTAGTTAGGAGTCAAGAGCACAACAGACTAACATAGATACCACTGCCCATGCTGCATAAAGGGAAAACCAGCTTTCAGCTGGGGAAACAGGATCTTTGTATCACTCATATTCACTGGTAGCTATTTTGATAATTTCCAGACTGATTGTGTTCACAGGTATTATATCTTTCTTAAAGCATGCTTGAAAAAAAAAAAAAAACACCTTTTCCTTCTTTTAAAGCTCTACTTTATCTGCTAGCAGTTAGTTTCTGTGACCTACAGTGACATGTAGAGCTGACTCTGCTAGAATGTCAGCTGCTTACATCTCCAGCATTCCCATAGCATGATAGGGTGTCCATGGTGACACTGTGGCAGTGATAATATAAAACAACAGCATTACCTTCAAGTGAAAATTTCTTAAGTTTGCCTGTAAGTTTTCTCCTCCAAAACCAATTTTCTTTCTTGAGGTAGGAACAATAATCACCCTCCCCTCATTTCTTTGTTAACTCAAGAACAATATTATTAATACTTTCATATTGCAGTCTTTCTAATACCTTAAAGAAGGAGGCTGAAAAAACATACTCTCTGGAATAAATATTGGGTCAAGATATTCCTGAAGATATTCCAGGTCTTCATACTGATGTCCCCAACCAGTACTACCAAGATGTTTGTGTTCAGTGTTCAGGGACTGTGGCTTTCTGACCCATTGTATGAGCAATTGTGTAAGCACGTGTTAGGGACCTGATATAAGGACTGAAGCAGAGTGAGTGCTCCTAACAAACAAGCGGAAACTAATCTATTCTGAGGGATGTCAATGTTCTGGTCAAGTTGCAAATGCATTTCTAGTCAGATAGCCAAGGGAGGTAGGGCAGAAAGTCCTGGGAAAGAAAATAGTAGACTGGTTTATTGGACTAATTCTTCCATCTTCCAACTCATTCTCTGTCACCTTCTTTCTCAAGTGTCCTTCACATGACCCAGGCAACCCAATTAGTTGTTCGAAGGTACCGAATTTGACCTGTGAGCTGGATTCCAAGTGTTTTAGAAATTAACAGATGATTTATCCTTGACCTCAGTGCCTCCATCTGCAAAAAAACCCCAGAGCAATAATATTTAATGAACAGTGAAGTTGCAACTAATTGGTGCTCACTCTGCAGCAGCTTTGCCATCTGGGGACTTCAGTTCGTGACTGGGATTGCAGACAGCAGTGTTAGGGAACTTGTAAGCTGGGATGGACAGCAGGACTGTGGAAGATGTCAGGGGTTATAGGACTGAGTTCTTAGTCTGCATGTGTGAGATTGGATGATAAGAAAGAAACATAAAATGGGACATGAGTTCATGTCCTGATTCAGAGATATGGGAAGTGGTAAAAGTTTGAAGGTAGGTAGGATCTATTTCACTTCCTAGTGTGGGGAGATGTAAAAAGGACACCAAGGAGCGGAGCAGAAAGCAAGAAAACTTGAGTCTTAAGCATGTGAGAGGTTTAATTTTTGAGCAATGAAGCCAGGAAATTACACCCTTATCGTGGGGAAGAGGGTCTTGTGAACAATGCAGGTCAATTGGTAAGGTCTTTTGGTATAGGGGAATTTCAGTGTGAATATTCAACAACATGGAAAGTGTTTCAATGAGAAGGATAGTGGGTAAAATGAGAGTCAGTCTCAACAATACCTGCAGCTTCACATCTTCTGTAAGAACTGCTCTGTAGGTATAAACAAGTGTGTTCGTGTGAAAGGAACAGAGGAACCCTAACCTCTGGATTTCAGCCACACACACAACTTCACCCCCATGCTTCAGACTTATGTAGCCTGAATCCTGTGAGATAAACGTGGAAGCAGAACTCTAAGTTGTTCTTGAGTTGAGGTAAGTGTAGTTTTAAAGCACCAGTTAATCCGAAGATTGAATCTAACCACATTGTAGCCCAACATCTCAGCTGGTTTGATTTTTCTAAATTTTTTTTTGTGCGTATGTTGGATCATATGAATAGTTTCTTGGTTTTCTATACTTTTCTTTTAAGTGTAAATAGCTGCAGCAGTTCACAGAGCTGTGTGGTCAGATCTCTGGGACTGGAATCCGGATCCACCACCAAATGCAGCTATAAAGCAGTCTCATTGTGAGAAATCAGTGAAGTCATCATTTCCATTGACTTCATTAGGAGTTGATCAGTACGTGGGAAAAACCGCCTTCTTAGGCACCTAATGATGGAGCTCAGTGTCTAATGGACAGCAATGAAGTTTAAAATATTATTGGCTTCATTGCATTAGAGCAAGCTGACCTTTCCAATATCATTCTCTCAGCTGATAAAGTGATTTTGCACGGCAGAACACTCACTGCACAAAACTGGTGTGAAAGGCCTTTTAGAAGCGTAACACCCTGCCTGAGGGCTAAATATTATTAATATTTTTCTGACTTTTTAACATCACATTAATTAGCAGTGAACACAACTATCTGTAAAACTCTCCAATACAGCACTAAATTCACTATTCCTTCAAAAATTTAGCAAAAAATTACCATATGTGTTAGAGGAAGCTCAACGTTTTCTGCATTTTCAGGCTGCTGAGGCAGCATCCTCTTAGTGTTGATAAAAATTGCTTTGCAAAGGTTGTGTCTCTTTGGATTTATCACTATCAGCATGTGGCAGTGTTTGAGCTTCCAGCTAAAGAAAAAAAAATTCAAATGGAATTTTACAGTACTTGCTTTGGGGCTGGAGCGTAAAACTGCTCTCTTAGCAGCTTCCAAGTCCCTGGAAGCTCAGTCCCTGTGTCTCTCAGCTTTGTCACACCCCCTTATGCATTGCTGCTGCTCTTTCCCACTTGCTGTTTACTTATTTTATTGTGTAGTTTGGAGGTACCTTTTTATTATTATTATCTTGGTTTGGTTTTGGCTTCTCTTGGTAACAGGTGTTTACAGAAGTGCAAAATGCACCAATGCAAGGTGTGCAAGATATCGCCATGGAGGAGAGGACGAAGTTGCTGAAACAAGATTTTGAAGAAGTTTTAGTTTTAGAAAAAGTGACTGGATCTACATTAGCAAGTTGAGAGCACAATATGAAGGCAAAGAGGTGCTAAGCACTTGGCATCTACGCTATACACCTCCAGCAACTCTGCCTCAGGCTAGCTCTGGTGCTGCAGGTTGGATGTCTGGTAGCAATTAGCACAAATTAAATGCTGATATGTTATTCTGGTGTAATGCTTTCCTAAAGGACTACAGCTTGTTTGTGAGGAGCCCCATCTGCAATCTGAATCTGCGTGCTGTGTGGTGATGATAAGGAGATACACTTAAGGAGTTCACTGCTGAGCTGAACTGAGGCACTAATGGAAATGCACCTGGAAAAAGAGCTAATGTCCTTGGACTGGATGGAGAACAGCAGTGGGTTTACACCTGGTATAGCAAAACACACATTCAGATCTTAAGCAGGTACAAACGAGTCTACGTTAATATAAATATACTGAAACACTTTTACTGAAGATCTGGTCCTGTATTCTTTTTTTTTTTTTTTTTTTAAAGTAACTTACCTTTGCATACTGGAGTGAATGAGGCATACTAGCATTTTTTTTTTCTGGGTGCCTATTTATTTTGAGTGAGGCTTTTTAGCACTCAGTACTTGACTGGCTGTCTGTATTTTGATTCCCTTGATAAGTTTACACACAGCATACCTGAACCTGTGTTCTCTTCCTGCGCGCTTGAAATAGAGCCCTTGGAGGAGCTGGAAAGGCCTCAGTATCCTAAAGCCTACTCAGTCCCATTTCATGGACAGGGTAAAGTGAAGGGTAAATGCTTCATTTTGGAGCCTCTTTTAAGTGTTTGATCTTTCACAGCGTTCCTCATTCAATCCGTCCCGCACTAGTGATATGAAGAAGCTGTGAAAGTTAATCCATTTGAGAGATGAATCAGTTCTGGCAACTGTCCTCAGGCACAGGTCACTAAGCACAGGATGGACGGGCATTCCAAGGCTCTCTCTGCAGGGAATAATTCCTTGAAAAATGGTGCCTGAAAAATGCTCCTTCTCTTGTTACTCATCTGCTTTGGTAGTAGGTAGCTGGCACAGAGTTCCATTTCATCTTGGCTCTAGGCAAGGCAGAACTGTCAGCTAATCACAGTTTTCAGACGAGAAGCTTACAGAAAAAAATAATTAAAATATTACACACATACAGTCCCTCTGAGGAGGGATCCTCTTTGTGCCAAGCATTAATACACCTCCAGTGCAAGTATTTTCTCTTTACATATTCCTGCTGGCACTATCATGCCCAAAATAATAGCCTATTGTGTGAAAAGCAGAAAACAGAAGCAGAAAGTGTGATAAACTGTCTCGTTTTGTTCAGCACACGAGTAAAGGACACAAAACATTTCTGATGCTTCACTGATCACGCTCAGCACCATAAATAGGAACAACAACCCGCTGAAATGTACAGGTAGAAAAGTTGCTCCATTTAGAGAAAATGTCTGAGAACTGAAAAATGTCGATCCCAGCATGGGAAAAAATCACATATTTAGAAAGTTAGTCTTTGTCTCAGCTCCCCCTGTGAAATCTCTGTCTTCTTGTGGCCAGGTCCAGAGAAGTTCAGGGTTTGTGCATTTCTTTCATTAGCATTTTACCTATGTCAGCCTTGAAGAAAGACTAAGATCTTGTTACAGAAATTCATCCTAAATCTGACTTTTTGTGACAACGTGCATCTCAATCCCCCTCAGCAAAACTGAATTCCTCCCTGTCCAAACTCTGGGTTGAATACCTGAGCATGGTACAAAAACAATTAACATTTTTTCTTATATATCTATTGGCTGTGCAAGCTCTGGGACGATGTATGACTATTACACTGTTCTTTATTCAGGCCATAGCTGCCAAGCACAATTTTTGTCTTTTTTTTTGTAGAAACTTTGGCCCAAAATCCTATACAGAACCACATCAATAGATTTTTTTGACATCCACTAGTTGTTCTTATATAGTTCTATAGATAAAGTTTTAATGGCTAAAATACAAGTGATGCTGGGAATCCAATTTTTTCAAGTTTTAACTGATGTCAGCACTCTCCTCCTTTTTAAGAACTGTGAATCCTGAGCGATTGTTTGGATGTGTATTTTAGGTTATCCTTTCTCTTTGGTGAAAATTTTTCTTCTGATTTTAGACTAATAAGTTAGGTAGCTCACAGGGAACTGTCAGTTGTCATTTTTTTGTGCAGCTCATTTCTCTCCAAGCACAGCTGCTGGAGTTTGGTAGAGCAAATCTCTAACAAAGCTATCTGAAAAAAAACAATATTGCTTGGACTAACACACTCAGTTTTAGCTGGTGGAAAGCTGGCTAATGGGCATCAGGGCCTCTTGGGAAGAGAAAATTATAAGACATGAGTGTCCTCTCAGAGCAGAAATCCTTAGTATTGCAAATGTAGTATTGCAAAAGGTACCCAATAATCTTCCTGACTTTGGGATGGGTTTTGAGCTGTGTTGCCCCACTTGCTGACAGTCTCACCCGTCCAACCAACTTTATGAATGAAAAAAACACATTATCTCTTTTGACACGGACAAAATCCTAGGGCAGGTAATTTGTGTCCATAAATGGAAACATTCCTGCTGGAGCAAAGAAGAAATAATCTTCCAGCCAAAAGTTTACTTAGCAAGAGCATGTTTTTTATAAATTAAATATAAAAAAAAAATAAAAAAGCTTGACCTCCAGTGATGTGAAGTAATTTAAATTGTAAAAAAATATTCAGCGCTTGTTGGATCTCAGTGTTACAGGGCTATAGGCTGCCTGTTGTCTCTGTGGTCTCAAAAAAGACCCATCACAAATTGTAAAATTCCAGAGATTCATTCATGCAGTCAGTGTCTGTTGCATAGGGTGGTTTCTTCATTCCTCTCCTCGTGAGAACTTGTACGTGATGCCCTGGTAGACAACCTCTGTCCACCAGCCAGCAAGTGCTCATGCAGGGCAACAGCATCCTGGGTTGGAGAGGGGATGTTGCCAGTAGGTCAAAGTAGGTGATCCTTCCCCTTTGCCCAGTGCTTTTGAGACACATTTGGTGTTTGGGTCCAGTGCTGAGCTCCACACTAAACAACAGACATGGACATATTGGAGCAAATGCAGCAAATGACCACAGAGGAGATTATGGGACTGGATCATCTCTCATATGAGGAAAGCTGAGAGACCTGAGTTTTCTGAGTTTAAAAAAAAAGACCTCTTGAGGGAAATTTATCCATCTGTATAAATACATGTCATTTGAATGGGAGTAAAGGTGGAACCGGACTCTGTTCAGAGATGCCATTGACAGGATGAGAGACAATGGACATGGACTAAAATACAGAAAATTCCATTTAAACATAAACCACTTTTCTTATTGTGAGGATGGCCAAACAGATCCACAGAAATGTTGTCAAGTCTCCATGCCTGGAAATATTAAAAGCCCAGCTGGACACTGCCCAGGCCTATCTTCTTTAGCTGATCAGCTTTGAACAGGGGAAGCTGCTTAAATAATCTTGAAAGGTCCATTCCCAATCAATCCCACTGTGATTGGTAAAAGAGACTCTGGTCATAAGTAATCCTAAAGCACGAGAAAACGTGAAAATAGATTAAAGCTTTAAAACCTTTGTCTGGTTTCTGTGCAAATCAGATATGCACATTTCATCCTAATGATGTCCCAAGGTTCATTCTAATATCTAATACTAAGGTACTTTATTTTCAGTATAAAAGATGGACAGCATCAGAACTACCTTCAGACAATGTGCCTTGTTTCTGCCTCTGTATTCCGAACATGACAGCCTTCTTGGGATGAACCTGGGCAACCAAATAACCTCGCTCCAGGAAGGAACTACCACACTGTACACAGAGGTGAAATTCAGGCACTTGACAGTCTGAAGGCTGGGCATTCTATTTGAAGTAGTCTTCTAGGCAAAAACTCACCAGACAAAATCTAGTGGAACAAAACATAAGCCAGTTGTCTAGATTCTTCACACTAGTGGAGAGAAATAGATTACCTCTCGCTTCAAGGCAGATGTCTAAAACCATTAGCTGTGTCATTCTTTAGAAGTGTTTTTTCCTCCCATTGCCTATAAAAATATTCTGAATAATTAACTCTAAAATAGATGTTTATAATATAGTTGTCTAAAATTGGATAAACTGACTATTGCTATTGTCAAGGCTCATGAACAAAG
This sequence comes from Lepidothrix coronata, assembly GCF_001604755.1. Lineage (NCBI taxonomy): Eukaryota > Metazoa > Chordata > Aves > Passeriformes > Pipridae > Lepidothrix > Lepidothrix coronata. Next base: position 1,544,652 of record NW_016690200.1, read on the forward strand.
ATGACAAGTGAGCCTTGGTGTCTTTCTTGTTTGCTGACTGCTCTGTGCATGCCAGCACCATCATTCAGCCATCCTTGGGGCTCCCCTTGCAGTAACATGACTCAGGGCAGTGTCTCACTTAGTCTAAAGCCCAATCTCAAAACTGCTTATGCACAGCAGCGCAGCTGTACAACAATCCTTGACAGTGGATAAACTCAAACACTGACCACCCAGACTTATCCTCATCCTTATCCATCCATCTACCTAAAGAGAAAGGGGTGATTTCCTTGTTCCACAATCCTTCCAAAATGTGTGGTCAAATCTTTACTTTGTTGTTGAACATCGCTTTGAGCTCAGGTAAGTCTGTCAAACCCCTCTTCCAAAATATTCGGGGCTTAATCTCCTACTGGAGTTAATGATTGCTGGTTACCTGAGAAGCTTTGAAGGTCAGGGGACTTCTCTTACATATGTAATCCTCAAAGCTGTAAGAGAGCAGTGTTCCTCAGAAATTGTGCCATTAGAAACAACTTTATTTCACGCCTCTGTGAATTGTTCTTAAATAAATATTTTATTGTTAAAGACAAAATACAAGCAATCTAAATGAAAGGAATCCTGCGGGAGTTTAGGTAAAGAAGGAAGAGCAATGCAAATGAGATGTGGTAGACAGTGCATGACATTTCTGCAAGTGTTGGTCTACTAATTAACTGGAGAAATAAAGGCAGTCATTATGCAATTTTAGGTCAAATAGCTCTAAATTATAGACATAAAGAGAAAATGGAGGCTTCTAGAAATACAGGTGTTAGACTGTTTCCAAAGACTGGGTCTCTTTAAAATGAGAAGTTTGCTTTCAGTATCTGCCAGATGCACTTTCAGATCTCTCACCTCCAGTAGTCCAAAAGCCAACAAAACGAACACATCTACTATCAGTTTAAAATCCCTACCCCCAAAGCTGTCTTCAGATTAATATTTACAGCTTTTAGCAGTCTTTTATATACATTCTACCCATTCCTATTCCTCTCAGCATACCAAGGGCAGCTTCTTTATAGGAATCTCTCTTCTCTTCAAGGTGGTGCTAAACTGAGAACACTGTAATTTCTATAGTATCTGCTGTGGTGAACAGCTTGCTTGGTAGGAGTCTTCACTGTTTTTAAAAAATTATTATTAGCACTCCTGGTTAGCACAAACCCATTAGTCACTGTTGATCTACAGATTGAAGGTGCATATTGTAACATATATTGTTATAGATTTTTTTAAGTCAACAATGAATTCCATTGGAAGCTAAAAGCAAAGGGGAAAGGATTTAAGATATACCTTTTTGGATACTCTTCGTGTATACTTGCCCTTATATTGATTCCTTTCAACTTCCAAGGAATGTAGGATAGTTTCTTAACCATAGGCTTTGACTCCTTTACAGATTATAGCTTTCCATAGGCTTTAATCCTTTCTGTAAAGGACAGAATAAAAAGTACTTTTGGAAAAGAGTATTGATCTTCAAACAATTTCTTGATTGGCTGTGAAAAGTATTCTGCTTCTAGCCTGGTTTTACTTCTGATCATGGTCTATAGATATTTAATTATCTTTTCCATACATCAATGTCAATCAGATATGTTTTGCAAATGAGCTTTAGTATACAGGATGCCCACAAAATACTAAATGTCTGTTGTGTTAAGATATATGCCATTGTATCTTCACCTATATAAGGTGATGGTGATATTTTATAAAATAAAACAGTTATAAAAATAACTTTTTTCAGTATTTATATGCTTAAACCCATCATCATCATCCAGAAATTGTGCAGCAAAAAGCAGTTTTGTAGGAAACCAGAATTATATAAGTGAAAAAATCGAAGGTTGCAGTTGGCCCCCATGGATTTATTTGTAAACAGTCTGACACCAGCACTGCTCTCCAAACCCCTGGGTGTTGTCCCTGCAGAAATATTACTTTTTCTCTGCATTCCAACTCTTTATGATACAAGCTGATAAAATGTTCAGGATCTGCTAATGCTTCACAGATAAATAAGTTATTCAGAAAATTATAAACAGCTCCACAGAAGGAGGACTCCACTATTGATGAGTCTCTAACAAGAGCTTTAATACTGAAATATTTGACAGGCTAATGTCACAACACTTCTACATCCTTGGCTATTTACAGGTTTCCTAGGTACTCAGAAGAATTGTGTTCCGGTAAGGCATACTAGGTAATTACTAATTTTTCTCTTGTTGTCAATGCTTTCTTTTATTATAGACAGGGTGTCAGACCTCTTTGTGTGTCAGTAAAATGAGGAATCTTACTGTTCAAGGAGACAGAGACAGAAAGAAGGGAACATTGCTGGTTAGATTTCTTGTTTCTTTCTCTCTGATACTCCCCTCTTAACAGCAATTTCCTGAAGCAGAATTCCATAAGTTCTTAATTATTAAGATAGTTAGAAGCATATTCTATTTCTTTTTCCTCAGGAAACTGTTGAAACAAAAGTGATTTCCTATCTCATAATATTACTGAATTAAGAAATTTTTTAAAAGAGCTTTCATTATGAAAAGCTTGTGAATAAGTTCCTTAATGAAAGCAATGAGAAAAACAAAGAAAAATATATAAGTTATTTTAAATACCTTTTTTTGCTACCACTTAGGCATGCTATTTGCTGTTACAAATATGGAAGATATATTTTGTCACTGTAATGCATTTTATTTCAAGAAGAGAAATAAATCCAATGCAATTCTCATGAAATGGCATACTCTTCTAAAAAGGGAAGCTATTCTGTGTCTTAGGTTTGTCTTAGCTTTTTCCAGTTATCCAAGAGAAATCTAAAAAATTCCTCTACATTGAGTATTTGTATAGATTATATTGCTGTATTAGAACATTCTGCAGGCTGTAATACCTTTTTTCAAACTGCATGATTTTAATACATTAGATTGAAGTTTGGAATTTTCTTGGTCTTAAATCAATATTTTAATCAACATTTATTTCAGCTCCCATGGGCAGAGATGATATTTTAGTTCTCTGCTGTGACAAGCAGCACAAGGAAAGGAATGAAGAGGAGATGTCCATGCACTGAAGTCAGAGTACTTCCATGCAAATGTAGTTACTTAAGTTAGCAGGCAAACTGTACTTTTATATAGGGAAAGAAAACAAGGAAATTTTATAAACTATACATTTATGAGGAGTTTGAAAGAATAATCCTATCTCTTTGGCAGTGTACATTTTAACCCATGGTAATATCAGATGATATTAGACCTGCATGGCATACAATAGTATATAGAAATGTCTTCTAAGACCAGTATTTTGTTACTTAACATTTTCAAAATCAACTAGATTTCTTTAAATGTGCCATTTTAGGATCACTGATCTGTTCCACTTTATTCAGCCACCAGCATATTCCTCTCAGTGCAAGAGATACATATTTTCTTAATTTAGGCGAAAAAGAAAATGCCTCCCTACATGTGTTGAAATAAGTGAAGAGAAGGAAAATGTCATCTGTGTGTGCAGGCAGCCATCATCTAGTAGCATAAAGATACTGTGCACGTAAAGGGAGGATCAAATGTGAGCAGCAGTGCACAGACCTTGCACAAACACCGAGCCTGAACCTCCCCAGAGTCCAGAGCCCTGCTCTGCCAGGTTGAGGGCAGGTAATTGTGTCAGGTTCCCTGAGGAGCTTCAGTGTCCTGGGAAGTGTCTGCAGATCCCTTGTGCTGTGACAATCTCAGCCAGCCTCTGGAAAACCTGGCGTTTAAATAATCAGAAGAGGTGGCTGTAGGTTGCTCAGAGTAGATTAGTGGCAGATCCAGGATGAAAACTTGACTCCCTTCAGTCCCAGGAGAGCATCTCAGCTACTCTGACATCTCTGCTACCCTGCTGCTCCACACAGAGCAGAGCAGCTAAAGTGCTGAGGTTTCTCAGTTTTCACTGCTTTTGGCATGGGATGTACTGAAGTAGCTTGGTATCATGTTTAAGACTGAGTTTTCAGGACCAATTCAGAGAGATTGAGATTTCTAAATAATGCTTTTCCTGTGAAATGCCTGTAATTTAAAACTCCTTCAGCATGCTTTTCTCCCATAAAAGAGTCTTTCTGATTCATGTCACTTTTATTTGTGACCTGAGGAGTTTGCTGGAATCCCATCTGCTTTTTCCGATCTATCAGTCCTAGAAGAGGTTTAATGAACATGATCTTGCTCAAGGAGCATTTTGATATATCCTGTTGCAATTAGATACCAAAAATACATATGTATTAAGTGCAGATTCTGCAATTACTTGGTACATCTGACTATAAAAAAAAAAGTAAATTGTAACAGTCAACAGCAGTTAGATAATGACTTGCACCAAAATATTTACCTTGTTTATTTTCACATTCGAAGTGATCAGGGAAAATGATGGATTGAGTTTATTTCTTTTCTGTCACCTGAGATATGTCATCTGACCTTTAGCTGGGGCTGATGAACAGAAAAGTCAGCCGATGCAGCAGCCCAACGTTTCATTATCTGTTACCTCTGAAGGACCTAACTCTTATCCAGCGCAGGTCACAGCTTGGTGACTTCAGCTAAGCCTCACAGTGATAAAAGCCTGTCACTCATTTATATCGTGGCCTTTGCTTCGAAAACACCAGGATCAAACAAGCTTAGTGAAGGCATTAATTTCCAGATGAGCTGAGGTCACTAAGCCTGAGAGTTTGGGTTTAACATAGTAAATGAGCTCCTCACCACAATCTTTTTACTGACCAGCAAAAAAGAAAATAAAAAAAATCTAATTTTTTTGTTATTTTAAGAAATATCAATGGCCATTTATATAAATGTTTAGAATATAAAATTTAGTCCAAATAACAAAAAATGGATTTTTGAGGCCAACAATTATAATCCCTAGTCACTCAAGTGATGTTCTTTCTGTCAAGTATTACAACCTCCTCTCTGATAGTACAGAAGAAGAAAGAAAGTGCAATTTCTCTTTACTGTGAAATGATTTTTTTGATCCTAATTTTGATAAGAAAGGAAATATTTCCATCCCCAAGGCCCATCATGATACAAGCAGACCAGATGCTAGAGCATCATTGTCTCTAGTTTACTGCAGATTAAACATCCTTATATTTTTATTGTGTAAATATTCTTCTTTCTTCCTAAGTAGTGAAGAAGAGCCTAATCAAACTAGAGAAAGACATATTTTATTTCCTGGTTTTCTACAAACTTCTCATCTGTCATTAAGCAGACCAAATATGCTGTTTGTACCTTGGAACACGTCTACCACAGATTAATAAGAAGACACATAAGCTTGTTCTGCTCATTGTCATCTCAGATCAACATAAGTAAGAAAATTACACCAGGGACCCGAGATGGTTAGAAATCATACAGAAAGATTTATTCTTTCAGGATTAATGCTCTATTTATGTTATTATTGAGCTTTTAAAATTGAGAACACTTCCATCAAGCTAGTTCAGCACTGTTTGTACTGCATTTTCTTACATTTCAATTTACAAGATTAGCTGAGATACAGAGGGTTTCTAACCACTGATTCAGACTGGTATTTTCCCCTTTCTTTATTGTTTAAGACCAAGACTATAGTCTACATAGAAGGAGTTCTAGTGACCAATAACAGTAAAAAATTCAACTGATGGGTGAGGTATTCAGTGTACCAGTCAATTACCATGTAGAATTGAATTACAATTTATTAACAGATGAGAAAGTTGTTTCAAAAATATTCTAATTTATTATTATTACAGGCCACTTGTCTATGTAAAATGATTTAATCAAAAGAGCTTTTTAATCATGAGGGAAACATATTTTCATCAAAATTAACAGCACACTTTAATTAAATAGAGTAGAAAGCAGAAGACAAGTTCTGAAATGTTATCTTTTGTTGAGGTTCCAGGGGACTAAGGAAATCCTTTCAAAATCTGACCTTTCAGAAGGAAAGCTCATTTGGGTATATAGCTATTGCTTATCTCTACATGAGAGATTTATGCAGGTAAGTGCCTGCTCTTAAGATGAGAAGATACTTCATCATGCATTATTATTCCAGGCACTAAGTTGACCGACAGGTCCAGAGCCTACTATTGTAAAAGAGGCATTACTCCATGGAAGGTTATGAAGGATTAAACAGCCTTTCTTAGTACAGATTGAAGTTGAGGAGTTAGTCTGTAAAAATCACCGCTGACAACAGGGAATTATTTGGAACAGGAATCAACAGGTATGTCAGTTGAGACCTGGTGATCACCTAATCAATGCTGCTTGGTTTCATTTGTCTACAAAACATGTTGAAAGACATGACCCTGTGTGCCATGTTGGTATCAACACGACGCATCACAGAAGGATGAGCTGCTCTGCCAAACTATGGGAATTTAGAGCACAGACAAAAAATTAGCATATATTTATATTTTGAGGTGAGCCCTAAGGCAATGCTGTTTCTGTTACCATTCACAAGCTGTTTTGCTGGCCACATCAGTTGTTATAAGAAGAGAGAGTGGATGAGGTGGCATCAGCAAAGAGGAATTTCTCACTCTGTCAAGTCCTTCCTTTCCTGGGTACACTGGGAGAGAGACCATGACAGTCTGAACTGTGCTTATAAGAGATCTTCTGGACTGCCCACCTAACATCCAGAAACTCAGCATATTGCCAGACTTAACCAGGCAGACTATTCACAAGCAGCAGTGAGTTTTCTGTGTTTGGATCCATTTCACATCTACTTTCAGAAGTTTTATAAGGACAGCTCTTGGATTGTCTTCTTGCAAAGCTCTCCATTAACCCATTTTTTGACATTGGGTCCTTCCTGAACTCAGCCAGAAATTCTCTTTCACACACTGAATTTTTGTGTTTGTTTTTTTTTTCATAAAACTCTCCTCTTTTAAGTTGTTTGATCTGTTAATATTCAATGACTTTGTGCTCTTTTCAAATATGCTTATAATATTTAAGGCCCAGCTTTTGCCTGAGCATCATAGTAAGGTGTCATACGTGTGCATGAAGCCTCATTTTTTCTAGAGGTTTGTGAGAATTTTTGGCAAATGGATACTTGTTTAAAAATTCCCATCCATGATTTTATTGGACTGGAGTGCTAATTAAACGAGACTGTTGATTTTGGTTTTGTTGCATTATTTCAAACAACATTCAGTAAACCCCCAAATGAGCAGATTTTTTTTTCCTATTATTATTATTTTTCTGTTGATCAGAACAGAACAATCAAAACAAATAAAAAAACCTTTTACTTGCCATGGTAACTATCTCCTGGCAATCGCAAAGTCCACATCTCTCAGAGGTAACTCTGAGTTAGTCTTACTGAAAAAGAATTTGCATTGAAGAACTGGTGAGAAAGGGGAAGGGTATAGTATTTACTGTCTTTAAACAGAGAAGCATGAAAGAGTCCAACCTCTCATTTATATTTCTTTAACTAGGGGACAATGAAGGGAGAGTGGCACAAAAGCAATTAAAAATGAAGGCTCTCAAAGGAATTGTTTGTAGCTAATCGAATTGCTGTGGATACCCTGTTTGGTGTTTTCATTCTTCCTGCAATTTGTTAGGGGGAAATTGCTTGTTACAGTGAACAGCACTCATTTTGAAAATTGTTTTCTGACAGTCAACTCATGAGGTTAAACCACAGCCTCTGATGCAGGCACAGAAACCTCTTATCCTCTGCAAAATTTATCCAAGGTAGTTGCTTAAAAGCCACTGCTTATCATACAGAATCAGCCATCTCTATGACATTAATCATCTCATCCCAATGTAAATGTCAAAAGTACATTACAGAGGCATGCAAGGAGTGTCCTATAAGGCTGAAAAATGAGAAAGCACTGCGGTATGAATCATATGTACTAAAATGGCTTTCTATGCACTCATTAGAGAGGAAGGGTCTGATCTGATTCTGGTTGGACAATTTTCTATCCTTGACCAGTTTTGTGAGCTCTAGCTGACACTGAGTTATGGCCACAAACAGAAGTAGTGAATGCAGCTCAACTTCTTCCTTCCTGTGAATTGTCAGTACTAATTTTGCAGTTATTAACTTGCAATATCCTAAAAGAACACAAGTTTAAGAGCACTGAAAGTTGAATGAATGGCCACAAGAGCATCGTAATGATCTGCAGAAAAAGGATCAGGGTTTTTTTAACCCTTTCAGTCCAAGAGAAGGAAACAAAATAGTGTTCAGGGTCATATGAAGTGAGAATGGGAATTTTCAGAGATAATTCTTAGAATGAAACTGCACAGACACAGTTACAACTATTAATGCACATTATACCAAGACAGGATAAATCCAACTCTACTACAAAACTGGCTAATTTGGCCATCTTGTGCCTTCATAATTAAGCGTAATGGGTGATCCTAGGAAATCAACTAGCTATGGTCGAAAAACATGATGAAAATACATCCAAAGGCAATACCAACAGCAACCTTCCCCAAAAAAACAAACCAACCAAAAAAAATTTAGGAGAGTTCTACATTGACCTCAGTGAATTCAGTCTAGTAATGATGTTGTTCACGCTAATTATGTGCTAAAAATAAAGGCCAAAAAATTGAATGAGTGCATGTTAATATTAATTAAAGTACAATCTCCATCAAGTGAAAACTTGCTTGATCTGTTCCAGTGACTGACAGAAGATAATTTACAGAACTGCATACTAATGATAAACCCTTAAGAGTTTGTTGCAGTTGCCCATCTGGATTTTTAACTAATTTATGGGCTATCTTGACACTCTTGAATATTACATTACCCTCTAATATCATCATTTAGAAATTTAAAACTAGTCTGCAAAATCTTGGATAGCAAAGCTATTAAAAATTTAATAAAATGAAACACACATATAACACAATTAAAAAATCCATATCTCACACTAATAGAACAACACTTTGTAAGAATGTGGAATATAATCAAATTTAAAATAAATTAAGAAACTTACGTTCAGTAAGGTGTCTTACAATTTTAAAAGAATTTACTCTAGACCATGCAGTTTACGAATATAAATGATTCAGTGACATTTCATTAGAAGACACAGCAGAATTGATTTCTCATTAAGAAAAAATAGCCTAACAGCTGGAATACCCCTCGACTCTTTCTGTGAGTATAAACTATCTCCTGACTTCTACATGCCCTAGACACAGGAATACTTGCATTCTTTCCTGCTAATTTTTCCATGAATTTCTGCTAATTTGCTGGAGACTGTACTTTTGCTGATATTTTGATGGTACAGTCTTACACAAACCAGCTCAGAGACTTGGTTTTGTTTTCTTTCTTTTTCTAGTCTTCAAATCTGAAGATATTTTGGTGATGCAGTGAGCAATGACAAAATATCTTGTAGCTATTTCAGCTTTTGCAGACACTCCAGCCATCACAGAAAAAAAATTAACTGCACTGAATCTTCCCAGTGAAGAGATTTCTAAGTATAGACATGTTTAGCTCCCGCTGGTGTTATCATGAGTATCATGAAAGAGATTAATTTCTTTTTGTATAAGTTAACAGACCAATGCCTGTGTTTTTCCAGAGTTATAATAAAGACTGTCCTCTGGGAAACCATCTCTTTACATTCTACATGTTGATATCAGTCACCTAAGATGATATTTACAGCACTGCTGGAAACTCATTCCTTCCTCAAGTTCCCAACATTGTCTTGAATGACACTCACTGCCATTGTTGATTTGCAGCACTACTTTATTTTAGATTTAATGTTCCTCTTAAAAGCATGTTGCTTCCTTCACTTCAGTTTACTTTAAAACCTGAAAAAAAATCTATGAACATGCAAAACAAGTTCTTGACAATGAAAAGGAGAATATACAAGGGTCTAAAACATCAGTTCAGAGTATCTCTGATATTAACCTTGTGGAGAGATTCAAAAAGCATTGCAAGGAGTCTGTGACCCATAGATAATTCAGCTGTCATTGATGAAGCCCTCCCTTGGCCTGATGGGTCAGAGGTATTTGTTACTATCAGAAAATGGAAGAATGTTCGTAGAACACTGATTCTCAAATGGTGTCCTTCAGCGAGTGTCTCCTCCCTGGGATATCAACTCCAGTTTAATCTAGGAAATTTAGGGATTCCATTGATATGCAAGAGCTCGTCTTGTAACCTTCTAGATTTCTGTGCTGGTTTGGGAACTATCTTTATGAACAGCCTTGTTCTAGCTGTTTGTGATCTATAAGAATACTGGAATGGTGGTCACCTTCCTTAAGAACAAAACATCTTAATGAGAAAAAAAGTATTTTTAAGTGATCCTTTTTTTTAATTCCTGTCTGTTTAGTGTCTCAGAGATGCAGCTGAATTTTCATAAATTTACATTATAATTTGTTGCAAACCACACATTATTCAAGTGTTTTGGTGCAAGTAGCAGCCTGCTTTTTAATTCCTGCTTGCCTTAGACAGTCTGCCTTATAACAAAAGTCTTTTTGTTGCTTCATTATTACTTGATAGCTTCCAATTATAAAAACATTATTTAAACAATGTGTTTGATGATCCCACAATGAGAGTTGTGTTGAGAAGTTTCCATGGAAACAATATAGAACACATTAATAGCTGAAATAGCATTGAATTGTGCTTTTGGTCTACAATAAAATACCAGAAGTACCTAAGATGAGAAGCCTCAAAATCCTTTAAATTATCTTACATATAATACTTTTTTGCCAAAGTTTTCATAGTTCTGACATAACAAAGACATATGGCAAAGTCCCTCAATAATTATAAATGTGTAGATGCAATTATAGGTTCTGTAGCCAGATTTAATATCTTTCAGGCCAAAAAATTTATATCTTCTAAATCACAAAATGCCACTTCATTCATTCCTGTCTGTTTCTAGTGAAACAGAGATCCTAATATGGATATCTATATTGTGGCCAAATCAGAGGCAGGCTTTCCTACTAAGCCATGGCCTCGCTTTAAAAAAAATTACAGAAGAACACCCCAACATCTACCTCTTCTAAAACCCCTTTGTGCTCGTTAGAAGGCAGAAATGTCATAGCCTCCTCTCATTGATCCCTTTCTATCCACACAAAAGAAAAAAGAAAATTTTTAAAAAATCAACCTGTTTTCTCTGTCTAGGGAAGAGGAAGGTCAAGTCCAAGGTGGTAGATGGATCTGTTGATTGTGGTTCTTCAGTCTGGATTCAGTAAAACAATCCTGTTTAAAAAAACATCTTAATAATTCTTCCATCCTGAATCATGTTTCTCCTGATGTCATTAGTATATGCATGTGTATGTGTATATATATATATATATGCACATGCATATATATTATATGAACATGCTCACATCTTTTGGATCAATTATATTTGACTGAGGCCACTGTTCAAAGTTTCCCTCTGTGACAGTGCTGGCAAGGAGTTTGCATTTTCCCTGCAAAAGAAAAATTGCCCAGTACTCAAACTAACATAGATACTTCTATAAAGCAAAAATTATCCTTCCAATATTAGTAAAGCAGTGAGAGCTGGCAATGCAGCTCTACTTAAAGGCTTTGCTTAATGGACCCCAAAGGCACTGAATCTTCTGATTTCCACCAAAAGCAAGTAACACAGCATTTCTGTAAATAGGACATTCTTTCTCTGCCACAGGAGTGAATATTTTTCCTGTGGTTTGCATGATCACTTGCTAAATTTGTTATGACAGGCTACTTATCTTAGTCCAAAGCTTTAGGACTTTTGGATCATTTCCCCAACTCTAGACATTTCGATGATAAATCTAGCACACCTAGCAAGCATTTTATAGCACTTCAGAAAAAAAATTATAGCAGGTTAATTTCACAAGTGCTGCTTTTACTTTAGCCCAGTATCTCATGCTAATTGGCCAACTAAGACAGGTGTGTGGCTGCTTTGCATCTACAGAGTGACACAGGGAAGCCTGGGCCAATATATTTATGTGCCTAAAATAAGTGGCCCAATTTTCAGAGATGCATAGCACCAACTCCTCCTACCAGTGGAAATGAGAGTTGTGGTCTCAGCACTTTATAAAATGAAAAATTAATTTGAAACAGTAACTTTTATGCCTATATAGGGAGATCCTGAGGCAGGTAGCATGATCTTAGGTGAAAATAGACTGATACAACTTTTTAAAGGCTATTTTGCCTCTGTGACTCAGAATACATGTGGAACTTTATCTGATTTGCTATTTTACAGCATTTCATGTTCTCTTCCAGTTGAGTCTGCAAGTTTCAAATTATTGGCTGACTAGTAAAGATCTGTATTTATCACACCAATAAATCTTTGAGGTTACTTGTGCCTTCAAATCAGAGGTGCTAAGAAACTACCGAAATGCAATTTTTTTAGCTGATCTGATTTCTTAGAGCAAAGTTATTTCTTCCCAGTCTGAGTCAGGTCTTTTTCTGTGTGTAGAATGTGTTCTGCCTCAGACTTTCATATTGACCTTTGAAATTTTGGGAGGCAGAGCAGTATCAAAAATATACTGCACTCTTTGAGAACTGTTCATTTTAGCATGCCAGGTTAGAGTCTCATTGCAATTTGGGCACAAAGTGGAGCCAGTTGGAGGCATCTCTTCCTGCTGCCATAAACCTGTTGTTTCACAGGTCTGTGTAATTTGCAGAAAATAACGTTATATTCTCCAGCATGGAACATTTTACTTGAAAGTTTGTTGTTGGCTTTATCTGCCCAGTGGGGAAGCAGTCCCTTTCCAGCTTTCAACCACAGGCAAAATTTTACAGCACTGGAAGTAAAGGTATATGTTTATATAGAGAGATATACCAACGTATCTTGGCTTTTATCTGTGTCATAAATACATGGTTTCCTCAGCTGCTTTATCTAAGAAGCTTTTATGGTTTTCCCCTCACATAACAGTGGCCAAAGTGACAATTTTTACTATTTTATTTACAGAACTCTGAAACACAGGGAAAGGTATTTAAGGTCATAAAAGAAGTGAAAAGAGAAGCAAAGAATTAAACTGGAGCTGGTGGTTTGTACACTGGTTTTTTCCTTCCCTTTCTTCTTCAGAAATAGAGGTGTTTATATGAACCCAACATGAGGGAGATCTAATTTTCTTCAAGTTCAGGTAAATCTTTCTCATACTAGCATAAACAAATCCATTTGGTTAAAATCAGTGTTTTAGTTTTTTAAGATCTTAAATCATGGAATCACACAAAAAGTCAAGATGGAAGGAACATCTGGAGGTCGTCTGGTCCAACCTCTGCTCAAAGATGGGCCAACTTCGAAGTCATACTAAGTTGCAATAGGTTACAATACAAACTCTGTTATTTTAAGCTGGTTTGTTGAAATAGGTTAAATAAAGTGGCTATATCTTATATATTGAGAAAAGCTAAGCCTGTGGTTTCCTGAGAAGACTCATTCAGTTTTAGAACTTCTGATAATAAATTCAAAAGTTCCTTCTGTGTGACAAAATGTAAAATACTTCCTCTCTCAGGTGTACTGATGAAATCTAAGCAAGACCCAGCAAGACCCTGTGCTTTTGCAATCAGTATAAAGGCTGTCCTAGAAAACCACGTGGGCACAATATGATAATCTCTAATAATTTTTTGTCACAAATGTAAACACGTGATTTTTCCTATTTCAGATCAAGTGTATATTGCCAGGTGACCTGGTAATGCACAAGTACATAGATTACAACCTGGGTTTCTTCTCTGCAAATTGTTATAAGTAAGCAAAGACTTTGGCTCTGCAGTGGTCTGTAAACTTCAGTGTCTATAATCCCTCTAAGAGTAATATGTTATTTATCTCAGTGTTGTAGATTCTGAGGCAGTGGGATCTTCCCACTACAGAGGAATTAGTTCACACTAAGACACGAAGAGGGGACATACAGTGACAACAAAAGGTCCACATTAAAACATGTATAAATAGAACTGAAAAGATCTGAAAGAAAGGATAGCTGCAAGTGAATAAAACAGGGTGAGAGGTACCCCAAGGACAATTATATTATAATATTTATTAAGTAATTGACACAAGGGTAATTGAGAAATCGGTGGATGAGTGAAAAGGTGGAGAGGAATCTATTGAAGAATGACTGACAGCACAGAATCACTTCTTTTTAGTTGTTTAGAACATTGTGTATCCCGAGTGTAAATAACAAGACTTTATTCAGTATGGGTTTTTTTTATTGCATTCATATTTTTTGACTGTCTGAAACTTAAAATTTTTATTCATAAATATCAGTGGGAAAAAATACCTCCCTTTCAAAGCCCCATTATCCCCGTCCTCTTCATCAAAATAGGGGAAAAAAAAAAAGCCTTTAATAGGAAAAATGAAAATAGCAAAAGTTTTGAAAAAAGATCAGTAGTGTAAAATTATTTTATATTCATACTATGAATGCACACAAAATTTATTAAATTNAAAGAGACATACAACACCATGTATAATGTTCCTTTTACTTATAGAGACATTTAAGAAAATGAGGAGAATGCTGTTTTTTATGCCTAACACTAACTTTTAGAGGCCAGCAAACTCTACTGATGTTCACATCTGTGAATACATAAGCCACATTTTCTAATGGAGAATCACAGTTCAAGTGAAATACCAAAGGGAGTAATTTCCTTATATATTTTCTATATATTTCTACGAACACAGACCCCTTAAAGTCTACAGAGGCACTAGAAGAGAATTAAAATGTCAGGAAAATTCTATCTTCGATTATCAAGAGAGATGTTTGAATTTAAGCATGCGAATATCAGTAAGTAAACCTCCAACAAAATTGCCCTTCCTGGAAAAAAAATTGCTTGAAAGGAGGCTCTTTTTAATTCTCCTACAAGGTAATTGATTATTGAATTTCAGGAAAGTGGGAGCAAAATTTATGCACTGGATGTGGAATCTCTATGATTTCCACGGAGAAGTTGATTGACCTCTTCAACCTGTTGCTTACTTGCAGTGTGTTTTCTCCAACTTCCTGTTCTCCATTGGAAGAGATCAAAAGGTGTAATTTTAAATATTAATCCAAAAATTTTTACACTCTGAATATTTTGTTACAGTTTTGTGAGGGTACTGGGTTTTGTTCATACCTAGAACCATTATAACCTTATCAGCATCACCCCTGGACAGTGCAGTATGGATTCTTCAAGACTGCAGGAGAAGCAGGTTGAAATCTTGCATGTTCCTTAACACTGGATCAGCTGCCTTTACCTGTGTGAAATCCAAGTGGATTTACACAGTACACACACAGATCTTCATAAGGTCAGTGACTCAAACTGGAATACAATTCATGCTTCCAAACTCCTTTTAACAGGTAATAGTCTCTCAAAGAACAGCACCCAACCCAGAGACAGCATCCAGCAACTCTCTTTGGTACAGCTGATATATCTGAAGCAAAAATAGAATGAGAAAATAATGGAAAATGCAAAAGAATAGACTTTCCATGTTGAAATTCAATGTGTCATTGTTCATGCCAGAGGCAAGTAATGTCATATTCAAATAACCAGAGATGTTCATTTGGACACTGAATAGAATATATTACTTTAATTTTGGATCCTGCCTGATTCTAGGGATACTTATATATGCATTTCTACATCTATCATAGATCTGCAGAGATGCACATATGCAGTCCAAGTTCCAGGATCAAGAAGTGATTTTTGGGTATGATGCCACAATCCTTTCCCCAAGTAAAGCAGAGTACCTAATCACACAAGTCAAGATTTACTCTGTAGGATCAAGGGTTGCTGTATTTAGCTCTAATTCTTATTTGACAGGTCCACTTAATTACATTTTATTCCATGATCCGCTGAATTGATTTAGTCTGCATAAATATTAATTTTAAATTTACCATTTAAATAGAAGAACCAGCATTGTACTTTTCAGATTTATTTGTAAAATTATTTTTGATTTTAAATAAATTTGCATTCATGGCTTTTTGCTACTTTAATTAGGGGAAGTTAAAATTAAAAAAAATATATCTCAGTTAGTATGGTAATGGGAAAATATAAAGGGTTTTGAAATGAGGCAAATCACTAAATGGAAAGACTCTAACCAATAATAATCCCAAACAGTTAAATGGTGTATTCATCAAATCTCTATGCTTCAAAGTGTTGTATAATGGAGGTAAGTAGCATTCCACCATTTCAAACAGACCTCTAAAGTCTCTATAAATGATGATGAAAAGCCTGCATTCTTTAGTGTTCTTTTTCCTCTGGGGACTCTATAACTGTAATTATGTGGAATTGAACTCTCCTCTATTATGCAAAGCTTGTTTAGGTACAATGTGGGTGCAAGGTGCTCTAGAGAGCTAAGCTATTGTTGATAGCCAACCTGTTCTATTTTAAACCCCACAGTAAATCACTTCTTGCTTTTCTTGATTACTTACTTCACACAAACCAATTTTGAAACCTATATAAAGTTGTTGTGCCTCTGGGGCTAAGAAGCTGCCTTTCTTTGGTTCTCTTAAGCTAATGGCCCTTAGTCACTTCTGTTCATAAGACTGGGTTACCTAATTGACTGAGGGCCGTACTGAGACTTCCAGTAGTGTCTGCCAAATTTAGCTTTTGTGAATTCTCCCATCTGTTGACTCTCTGCAGAAACAGACTCACAGCTGCGCTGGATTGTGGGCGGCCAGAGTGACTCACCAGGCTCCCCACCACCCGTGCCACAGCAGTCACTGAGGCTCAGATCAGGACCAACAGACAGAGGAAACATCTTCTCTGCTGCAAGTGGAACTGTGAGCATCACAGAAGCATATGGGCACTCATGCACTGTTACGTTATGCAGTCTCATGTTTCTGGTCTCAGCAAGCTTTGCTTAGCTGGGATAAGAGTAGTCAGCTAAATGTCAGAAGAGATTGCCTGAGTTGACCTTTCTCCATCTTTAGAGACCTGTAAACCCAAATTGGGCAGATGCATGTTGTCAAAGGTGTTGGTGTAGCTGGTACCACCAGAAGGCAAGTGCTGTACTGGGAGACCTGAAAGCTCCTTTCCAGCAGGACTTTCTACCAGTATCTGATTCTAGTGCTATTCACAAGTCCCCAGATCATGAGAAGAGCTTACTTAGTCCACATGAAAATACATGTCCTCTTTTTGTGTCACATAGTTATTTTTTACTGCAATGACATTCTCCAAAATCAGAGAAAAGGTACTTTTAAGGCTTTTTCAAAAAACACTTCTACAGTACACAGCTAAACCCAGATTAGACCATTGACTCCTTTCTTACAGAGTCAGTTTCAACATTTCCTCAGCACATTTCCTTTCCTTAAGCTGTATCAGACAGTCTCTGTACTGTGTTTCAAATGTTGTCCCAGTGAAGCTGAAAACAATGGAACAATTTAAGAATAAGGGTCAGTCTGACTTGTATGTAGAAGCATTTTAATGTAGTTCATTATCCTGTTTTGGTATTCCCTTATTAGATTATCAACAAAGATTTTGGCAAATCACTTTAATTTAAAAAAAATCTTACCAAATATGGTCTTCAAATTTCCCAGAGTTAAGAATACCACTGGCACTGAATCTTGCTTAAAATTCAACATAACAGATTCCACATCAAAAGCTTAATAAAATCCAAATTAACTTAGTTTCATTCTTGCTGAAAGATATCTTGTTCAAATGCTCAGAGTGAGAAAAAGATTAAAGAATGAAAGATTTATTCTGTATTTCTTGCTTTATTCCTCTTGATATATTATCTGATGTAGAAAGAAGATGTTTTTGTCTCATCCTGGTGGTTCCTTGTAACTTGCAAAATTTTCAAACCTTTTAGGGAAAGAGTTTGGAAGAGAGAATAGGTTTAGGGTTCAATCCTACCCTCTTTTAAAACATAGGTCACACTGCAGGGAGAATTTGGTTGTTGCTGCTTTCAATTACAGTCTAAGGAAAACTTATATGCTCATTTAAACTTCAAAGACCTTTGTCACATTAAAGCTACAACATTTTCATAAGAGTGAAGGTAACCCCACATAAGCAGGCATCTGCAAGCAGAGAGTTTTATATTCTAAGTTTATAGGTAAGCTTACAATACAGTAGTCTAATACAATTCTGTTTAAAGCTGGGAGTTTCTTTCCTAAATTTAACCAAAATTCATATATTTTTTAAGACTTCCTGGAGATACAATACTGCTTGATCTCCTCAGGAAAAGATCTGGTATAAAGATCATGTAATTTAAGCCAAATATTTTCTGAAACTATGCTTTTTCCTCCAGCTGGACCATGTTAGTAAACACTGAAAAATAGTACCCTTATTTTTATGCAGACCTGGAGATTAAACTGTATTCCTTTAGTACAGAACGAAACAAAACTATGAAATAATATAATGCATAAAGGTATTTGCTGGTTTGAGGTCGGAAGAGTTAATTGACCATCTCCATTCTGACTTGCCTGATCTTCAGTAGTTTAAGTTTTGGTAACTTTACATTGTGACATGATATAAGATTCTCCCTTACAGTCTATACCAAATTTTTAATTATCTGGATTTTTTTTCAAATGAATAGAGTGACACCACTGAACATCATCTTTCTAATGTTAGAAATGTCAAGGTGAATAACCTAAAAGAGACAAATCCCTCTGCTCTTACCCAGATACTATGCAATGTCCTTATTAACATTTTGAAAGCTGTCAATGTTCAGTCAACTACTGTGTTCCTGTTCCAAAGCTGATTCATCTCCAGAGAACTCAGAACGTGAGCTATCCACTGTCTGTCAGGTAAATATATCATGTAAATGACAAATTCCCCTTAATCTCCCTGGGCCCAAGCAAACAAGCAAGATCTGGAAAGCAATAGTGCACAGGTTCTAAGTCAGAAGAATATCTCACCAGGGCGAGCTCACTGTAGTGTGCAGTCTGTAGTCGTGAATGAAGATGATCCCTTCTGGTAACAGAAGAGTTCCCCCATGCTGCCTTATGGATTGTTCTGCATCCACAGACTATTAGATAGCAGAATGGGTCCTCAGGGCCTGACAGCTGTTATCACAAACTAATCTCCAATTAGCAGCTTTATTCAATTGTAAGAATAATGAAAAAAAATCAAGATAGAATAACAATCAAATGGAAAAACAAGTTCACCTTAATTAAAATGTAATAGCATTTTGATTTTAGTCTTAAACTGAGGGGGGAAATTCAATAGACATTTATTTTATTTGGGAACTTCAGAAAAGTAATTAAATGCACTAATTTCTTTTGAGTCCTCCCTAATGATCTCTTAAAGTCAGGGCAGGCATGGTCTGTACTAGTGCTATCATCAGATTGATTTAAAAATATTTATATAACTAGCATATGTTCCCAGAATTCTGATCACAGCATCAACTACACAGTAGCTTTGGGAAACATATCCAGCATGTAAGACTGCAGGGTTCCAAGCTCACTGGGATTCTTTACTTTTGCTGGTATGAACTATGGGATTTCTGCTTTCCAAAATGTTTTATTCAAGCTTTAATATCCTTGGTATTCAAGAGGGACTGTTAACCTAATAGCATTTGTAGAAAATTGGGAAAACCAGCCTTTTTTGTTCCTTTAGGATTTTTTTACTGGTCAAACTTCTATTAGTTTAAAGTTTTGTGTCTAGAAACTGGAGTAAGTCAGTGGCGATATAACACCTACATATATATATATGTATAGATGCATATATATACAATGTATACAAAATTATATTATTATATATAAAATAATGTGTAAAATTATGTCCTCAAATACTTATTATACTAGCATATTATATACATGTCATATTATACATAAATACATAGACATGCACACAACCTACATGTCCATATACCAGTGTGTAATGTAATCTGCTCCCTGTTTTTTTATAAAATCACCTAAGATCAGGTTCATCCAGAGGACATGAAATCTGAGGAGCAATTAACAAATTTCCAGGTAACATTAATCTATATAATTTCGGAGTTGGAAGCTGATGGAGTACTGACCCTTTCAGCTCAGCATTTATTTGTGTTGTCTGTTTGGTATGCAGCTGAAACTCATTTCACTACATTTAAAACACACACTGCATATTCAAGGCAGCCATCACAGGCTCCTTTAATATGGGAGAGAGAGAGAGAGAGAGAGAAAGAAAGAAAGAAAGAGAGAGAGAAAGAAAGAAAGAAAGAAAGAAAGAAAGAAAGAAAGAAAGAAAGAAAGAAAGAAAAGGTGTTTGAAGGTGTCATTGGCCTTATTCAGGTGATTCAGATAAATCAGATACTCGTAATGTCTTTGTCTCTTCATTGATCATCACTGAAACTTCAGGGTGATTTGCTCAGTGGCTGTCTAAGAAAGGTGAGATAGGCCCTCTCCTCTACAATACAGGAGCTGATCCTTCCTAGTGTAATACTTCATTCAAAACTTTTTCTATAAACTACTGGAAAAAAGATAAAATAAAAATTATTATCATAGCAATTGTACCCTGACCCCTAGCTGTAATTAGAAACCTGACTTCCATTGATCTGACATTGGTAATCATTTGGAAACCTCTATGTACATAGGAAAAGGATCTCCACTGAATTAGTTTTTTACTCAACATTTTCTAACACCACTCACTCCTCTGGTATGCTGTCACAACAGTGGTGATGCAGACTGCCTTCCGTTGATCTCTTTGGTAATTAGTTTTTGAAGGTTAATCCCACTAGGCATTCCCTGTGTCAGCTTGGAGTTTAATGATTTTCTGAGCTTTAAAGCAGTATGTGCTAGAGATAAAATATTGCACAAAGTTTAGGTCTGTCTGATCCTCCAGCATGCTGACCTGATGAAATTCAGATAGCCAACCCATCAGACTAGCACAGATGAGGTATTGCTGTTTTCCCTGTCATAAGCTCTTTTCTGGCACACAGGGAGCCATAATGTAACCTGTGCATCCAGCCACTTTCTGACATTCATGGAAAATGAACAGATATCTATTTACATCTCAGTCAGAGAGAAATGCCTTTTAATGGAGATCCAGCTCAAAGTTAAACCTTGACCTCCAGCAAGGCCTAAAATTTATGTGGAAATAAACCTCAGCTCCTAAAGTGCCTAGGCTACAGCTATTTGGCTGTGGGGATTCTAACAGATGACAAAGCCATTTACAGGTTCTTATGTTCTTCTAGAAGGTGTCTTCTCTTGGCCATTGCTTCAGACAGGATTGGTCTCATCCAATGTGACTATACTTATCTTCTTATGGTATCAATAGCAAGAAGTTTCCAGAGCTGCACCATCACATTTCCTCATATTAATGTCTACACTTTTATTTAGGGATTTTATGTAGAGATTGTAACTCACAACCAAGTAAAGAATAAAGGTCCAATGTGATCTCCAGTGTGCATACAAAGATTAAAAACAAGCCAGAAACAAACTGAAAAAACCTCGTGAAAACTGGAATTTAATGGTGCACAATGATCTCAAATGAATTGATTTTACATAACTTTAGTCTTATAGAATTTCATAAAATTATAGAATCTTAGAATAGCTGAGTTGGAAGGGACCCATCAAGATCATCTTGAGCTGTCCTGGCCCTGCACAGGACACCCCAAGAATTATATATTTAGACAAACATGGTGGGATTCTTCTAATTAAAAGTTAATATCTGTCTCTGACAACATTGCTCTTCTTTTCTTTTATAGTCATCACTGGAGAAACAGGTATTTTTAGGTCCTCTCACCTCTAATCTGACACCTAATTGAGATCAGATGAATCACGTCCCTTAGTTTTCATACCATCAGTGGAGAGAGGAAGGCACCTTAGATAATGAGTCATCCTACCCATGCTAAGTGCCTTTATAAGGATGGAGTAAGCTTTATCCTAGAGCTTTTTATCTTTCCCAATTTTAAAAACTTCCTCGATAACTAACTAGCTAATACGAGACTCCAGACACAAACAAATTCATCTGTCAGGGTTGCACACATTATGCATGTATTTTTTAAGGGAAAGAACAAATTCTGTGTGCAATGATAAGTTTTCCTTCTGGAGTGAAGTTTGGGCTTATCTTATCCCTATGGCACCAAAGTTATGCTACGTGGTTAAATGTCCTACACTTGTAGCACAGAAGGAATATTTGCAGATACATCCTTTTTCACGCATAAGTACCTGCTTGGTGAAAACCAGTGTAGCTCTGCTGGAGCTCAGCTGCTTTTTCAATGACAACCTTGGGAGATATCTGCAGGATGCTCCAGCTCTAAGGGAGATGCAGAGATTTTCTTATCTGTTCTCATTCACTTATTGTAGCTCAGGAGGAGAGTGCCTGGGTCATTAGTGTTTAGGAAGAGCTGTAACAGGATATAAGAAAAAAAAAGAATGAAGGAAAAATAAAAGGAAAAGAGAAACATGGAAGCAATTTCGTAAGAGCTTCATTTTCAGTACATAAATATCATCTAGGTATACTGGTTGAAACATGTTTGTTGAATACATAACCATGTAGGCTTTTACTCTAGAAATAACAAAAACGACTTGTATTTCCATGGAAGGATGGTCTAACCCAAGTTCTCTTTCCTTCCTTGACTCCAACTGGACTGGTATCCCCTGTTGCCTCATGCAGTCAGGTAAGCAGCCAGGGGCAGGTTATTCAGTGAATGCCGACAGAGAGCTCCTGGAGAGATGAAGATTTGGTCAAGTATCCTCAGCCTGGGGAGATTAGAAACACAAATCCACAGAGAGCATTGGTTTGGAAGCTCCTGAATGAGAGTAAATTGAAGCTATATCCCCTGTGCTGACCTTCAGCACAGCTATGTGATGTGGAAACTAAATGGCTGGAAGGAATATTGTGAAAATCCTGAAGCTGATGGCATGTGGTCCATGACGAGCACATGCTGTGAACATTGCAGTTTCTCCTCTGCTTGGCCTTCCAAGGCAGAGGCACTGCTCTCCAGGGTGCTGAGAAATTTCAATTCCCACTGAAATCAGTGGCAGTCAAGGGTGCACCAAACCATGACCAAGACATAATGAGGTACAAAAATAGTTTCTATGTTGCAAGTCTTGCTGTTGTTGTTCTTCCCGGAGATGGGTAGAAACTTATTTCAGGATGATTAGATGAAGAGAGGTATATATGAGATGGATGCAGAGATTTCTGCACTTTAGCAAAACAGTTTATCAGTATCTAAAGGTCTGAAAGCATATCTTGAACATACAGGTCTAAATTCATGACCTGTATACTATAGATAGGCAGAACACTTTGCTGAATCCTTAAAGCTGATTATGTTTTTTTCTTTTATTGTGGTATCATAGAATAGTTTGGGTCGGAAGTGACCTTTAAAGGTCATATACTCCACCCTCCTGCAATTAGCAGAGTTGTCTTCAGCTAGACCAGGTCACTTAGAACCCTGTTCAACCGAATGTTTCCAGGCATAGAGCATCCACCCCCTCTCTGGGCAACCTGTGCCAGCGTTTCACCACCTTCATAGTCAAAAACTTCTTCCCTGTGTCTAGTCTAAATCTACCCTCCTTTAGTTTAAAATAATTGCCTTTTGTCCTATCACAACAGGTCCTGTCATGATCTTTCTTTTATCCTCCCTTTAAGCATTGAAAAGCTGCAATAAATATTCCCCGAAGCCTTCTATTCTCCACGTTTAACAATCTCATTTCTCTAAATTTCCTCAGAAGATTCATGCTTCATCCTTATGATCATCTTCATTGCCCTCCTCTGGTCTCAGTCCAACAAGCCCCTGTCTTTCCTGTGCATAGGACCCTAGAACTGGATGCAGGACTCCAGGTGGGGTCTCAGAGAAGCAGAGTAGTGGGGCAGAATCACCTCCCTTGACCTGATGCCCATGTTTCTTGTGATGCAGCCCAGGACACAGTTGGCTTTCTGAGTTGTGATCACACATTGCCAGATCATGTCCACTTTCTCCTATACCAGCACCTCCAATTCCTTCTCAACAAAGCTGCTTCCCATCCCTTGATCCCCCAGCCTGTATTGATACCAGGAGTTGCTCTGAGCCACATGCAAGAGCTTGCACTCGGCCCTGTTGAATCTCATGAGGTTTTCATGGGCCCCCTTCTTGAACTTGTCCCGGTCCCTCTGGATGGCATCCTGTCTCCCAGGCATATCAACTGCATCACTCGGCTCTGTGTCATCTGCAAACTTGCTGAGGGTGCATTCAGTTTCTCTGCCTATGTCATTGATGCAGATATTGTTCATCCTGGAGAAGAGAAGGCTCCAGGGAGACCTTATAGCACCTTCCAGTACCTAAAGGGGTCCCACAAGAGAGCTGTAGAGGGACTTTTTACAAGGGCATGTATTGATAAGACAAGGGGAAATTACTTCAAACAGAAAGAGGGCAGGTTTAGATTCGATATTAGGAAGAAATTCTTTACTGTGAGGGTCATGACTTACTGGAACAGGTTGCCCAGAGAAGTGGTGAATATCCCCTCCCTGGAAGTGTTCAAGGCCAGATTGGATGGGGCTTCGAACAACCTGATTTAGTGGAAAGTGCTCCTGCCTATGACAGGGGTGTTGAAACTTGAAAGATTGTCTTTAAGGCCCCTTTTGACCCCACCTAGTCTATGTTTGTACGATATCAAATAGTGCTCATTCCAATACCAACCCCTGGGAGAGTTGTTGACCCCTACTTTCTGGATGCAACCATCCAGATAATTCCTTATCCACTGAACAGGCCACCCATCAAATCCATATCTCTCTCATCCAGAGAAGGATGTTTTAGGGAGCCTGTGTCAAAAGCCTTCCAGAAATCCAGAGAGAGGACATCCATAGATCTCCCCTGTCCTCTTTATTGACTTTATATTTCCACTTCAGAATATTTATTTTTCAAGATTTATGGCCCAGTGATATGAAAATGCACATAATAGCAAAAATCTTATTAATTTAAATGGGAACAATAAGCAAGTAATTTTCTTACCAAACTTAGAAAAATGCTGTGAGCTTTTGTTATTAAAGTGATTAGAGGATGCATTCAAGGTATTATTCATTTTCTGAGATTTTCTTCAATTGAACTCATTTTGATTTTAAATACCTATTAATTGGATAATTAAAGTTATTCAAAGAAAATACTGTTTAATCAAATGCCATTTTCTTAAGCAACTCTTATATTGCATTTATCAAAAAGTATTGTTATTCCATGAATGGTTAAAAACAAAATTCTGAATTAAATTGGTGAATAAAAGCCACAGATTTTATGATGTAACATCTATTGACTCCAGCAAGCTTTGAATTGAATCCAAAGACCTGAAGGAGGAAATGTAGTAATTCAAAATGTCTCTGACTAAACGGTTATGGTTCTGTTTGTGATATTAGAAACACTGCCACATGCTTCCCAGTCTGTGATATGGTCACACAGGGGAAAATCTGCACCAGGGTGGGGGTGCTTTTTAATTTTTTTTAATCCATGTATATGGAAGGGTCAACATGAAATAAAATAAAAAGAAGATATCATTTATTCAAAGTAACTTAGAGAATTATTTTAATCTTATTTTCTTAATTCTATATTCAGAAGAATATAAAAAATATACGAAAATGAGAAAGAGAAAAAGAAACTAATCAAAAAGCTAATGAAGACATATTTTCAGGTTTATTTCATGGAAAATTCCCAGGTTAAATTCATGGGAAATTAAACAAATAAATCATCTTTGAAGAAAGAAATAAATTTGTTTTTTATTTGATTCAGATAAATATTTTTCACATGGAGTTGTTACAGTTGTCCAGTAATGAGATTCAGAATGATGAGTCTAATTGAGACAGACATGACTTTTCTGTCAAAATGGCATATAATTGAAATTCAAGTGCTTCAAAATCAACTCAATAGAGGTGATTATTATCTGAGTTTCTACCTAAAGACTTTTGGTACTGACTTTATTTCATCTTGGTTTCTGCTATTTCTTATCACACTAAAAGAATATGTGGGTTTTAGGTGTTCTAGTGGCTAGCATAAAACCAAAATGCACAAGGAAATAGAGCCAGTCTTCATCCTAACTTGGTAATCAGAAGTCAAAGACATCTACCAAGCTATCCTGTGTGTGGGTTATGTTCCCGAGCATCTATAGAGTGTACATGATTTCAAACACTTTTCCAATTTGAATAAATTCCCTCTTCCCTCTGTGCCTGAAACAATAAATCCTGCAGGTTAAGTTTACATGGAAGGTTTATATGTATTTCTAAATATTGCATCTGTGAAATTGAACTAGATAAACTGTTTTATGCTGCTTTATCTACAACATACTCACTAACGTGCTCTTCAGAGAGAATGGGAATGTCTTCCCTTTTCATCTTTAATTCACAAACTTTTCAGGAAACAATTTTCTCATCTAACCCAAGTATTAAATTTCATGCAAACATATATTAGACTCATTTTAACACTGGTCAAAACTAAAAATTTTCTTTTATTCTATATATTGACATTTCTACATTTCTACATAAAAATACAAATCAAACTTTAAATTGTTATCATTTCCCATGAACCTACATTTGAAAGATGCCATTGCATAAAACATCTTGTTGATAAAATGGAAAGGTCTCACTTGAAATTGACTTAAAAGATAGTATAGTTTAGTACACATCACTAAAATAAATATGTAATGAAAGAAACTAATTGAAAACTTTACTTCTCTTCCTATATTGAGAGCACTAATAAATGAAAATGCTTTATCTTAATAATCTCATCCTTGTGGATTATTTAAGTAGAAATTCAATGAAATTTTTATGAGGGAGAAACAAAACCTCATTACAAAGCTTTCATTATGCCAAGTGTGATAACAGTACTCAGAAAAGTAAATCTTAGCTCTTTGTTCATACTTTTGTGTACAATTCAGATAAAAGTTGAAGTTTCTTTTCCCCTGTAAGTAAAAGTAAAGCACCTGCTGTAACTGCAGTTTTGGAGTGCAGTTTTGGAGTGCACTACATTAGATTTCAGCCTTAGGATCTCCTTTGTCTCACCTAACTAGAGTAATTTAAAAGCTGATAAGCCTAAGCTAATTGCCTAGGCTTCTTTTTAATCAACCAAGAAAAACAGGCATCTCCAAAGTATGATTTTTCCTGCTTATCTTAGAAGCATAAGTGCGGAAATCTCATTACCGTGGGATGAGTTGCCTTTTCAGAGATACCTCTCTCTCATTTGACTACAAAAGAATTTAAATAGTACTGTCAAATTAAACATGCAACTTCTAAATCACTCCAGCAGATGAGGTTAATCCCCTTACCCTTTACAGATGAGACAAAATAGTTTTCTAGTATGTTATTTCTACCCTTAAGTTCTGAACTCTGTGAGTAAATGGTAGACTTTTGATAGGAACAAGATGGAACCCTGGCTGTGACCTTGAGTTTTGTCTTGGAATTTGGGCTTCTGAGGAACTTGTGACAGAAAGGAAGGCTCTCGTTTCTGCTTTGACACCAAGAAGGAAGCTCTTAGACGAGCCCCTGTGAGGATGCACTGCCATGTTTTGTTGGAGCGAGTCCAGAGAAGGACCAGAAAGACAATTAGAGGGATGGAATTTCTCTCCTATGAGGAGAGGCTGAGAGATTGGGATTGTTCAACCTGGAGAAGAGAAGGCTCCAGGGAGAACTTATTGCAGCCTTACAGTACCTGAAGGGGTCCAACAAGAGAGCTGGAGAGGGACTTTTTACAAGGGCATGTAGCGATAGAAAAAGGGGAAATGGCTTTAAACGGACAGAGAGTAGGTTTGGATGGGATATTAGGAAGAAATTCGTTACCAAGCTAGTGATGAGGTACAGAACATTTTGCCCAGAGAACTTGTGGATACCCCATCCCTGGAAATGTTCAAGGCCAGGTTGGATGTGACTTTGAGTAACATGGTCTAGTGGAAGGAGTCCTTGCCCATGGAAGAGCGGTCAGAACAAGGTTGTCTTTAAGGTCCCTTCCAAATCAAAATATTCTATGACTCTATATTTTGTACAGTCCTAGTTCTGATACATACTTGAAATTCAGCACAATTAGTAAATTCTTATGCTATACATAGTTCTTGCAGGCATAAAAAGTACATGGCAATTACAGTCAGTAAATCTCATTATAAATTGTATACTATGCATACGTTTCAACTATGTTATGATCCAAAGTTGTATTTTTACTGGCATCTTTATACACAGTTTTAGTTGGGCATCAGAGTCTAAGTAAATTAGGCTATACAACCTTTCCTATTTGTTACTATAAGGTCTAAGTCTTATTAATGGATTCTGGGAGTGGGTAGTGCTTTTTTCTTTAGCTAGGATTTCTTTTCCTCTCTTTAAAAAAATGTATATATCAGAAATGCATGTTAAGTGTTTCTATTCCTGAAGCAATTACAATTTGCAAATGAGAATTCATGAAAGCTTTATTCTTTAGTTATTTCTTAGCCAAGGGAAGAAAATCAACCTTTGAATTGTTTAAATGACATGACATGAGGGTACTTCAAGGGCCCATTGTTTTATTATTGACTTCTGAGCATACAGGTTGAAGCGAAATTATCCAGATAAAACTCTTTAATATAAAATGGATAAAGGAATCCAAATCTCTGGAAGGCATAGGCTCTGACTGCTAATCACTTTGGGTAGTGTTGGCATCTTCTAGCTTTAGACATTTGTATTGTTGGAATCTCTTTTTCTTTGTTAAGACATTCTGAAGGAAGACACCTAATCCAAGATGAGATATGATTTAGGATTGGTTATTTCTCACCACACTTTTTAAAGGGACTTCATGTGAGTACTTCAGATAACCTATGTGCTCAGGTGAAACCCACCCTACAAGTAGCACAGAGGTAACAGGGATGTCAGGAGAGATAAATGCTATCCTCATTGATCATTTCTAGCTTAGACTAGAATAAACTTTATTAGCACATTTTGAATACATTATGATCAGCATTATTATTTCATTTTGACGGCTGAAAAGCTCAGAGATAGTTCAGAGAAACAGAATGGTATGTACAAAGGAGCTGGCACTGGTAGAGCTGGGATTATAACCATTGTCTTCTGGAGCTCTGCCCAGCTACGGTATTATTTGGGCAGAACCCAAGAGAGGGACTATTAAAACATCTGAAAAATCTGACCCAAAGCAATTCTGAAAATGCCCTCTGATACATCTACAGGCACAATTAATTCTAAGGACCTTTTACCCTAACCCAGTCAGGACTTTGAAATGGAAGCCATATATTTGTATATATGCAGTGATTTCTTTTTTTTAATAACCTTTACAATCCCTAATGTAAAATAACAGCAGCAGCACTTGAATATTAATTATGAATTAATTTGTTCCATATCTAAACTGAAGAGTAGAAAATATTAATTTTATTTGGCTTTTTTTTTCTTCTGGCTCACAAATAGCTGAATATAATAAACAAAATATTTTAATTTGTGAGTTCTTACAAAGAGAGGTTATTAGTAGATGCTGAAGTAATTTGTTTCTCTTTTTGAAACAAATTACTTTCATATCAAAGGAAATTCATCTCTACTGGAACAGTACTCTAGCTCCCAGGCAAGAAGCCGGAGTCAGTTCCAGCAGATCCTCTCTGAGAAAATCAAGCTTGTGTTAACACTCCACTTTTGCCTGAAAATGAGAACTGCTCAGATCTGGTGCTCATAGCTCTCACAGCAGAGCAGCAAAAAGAAAAGTGAACTCACTGAAGGCTGGTAGGAGGCTGGGGAGTGTCATGGGCCTCCCTGCCTGTTTGTATCACTGTCAAGAGCCTTCTGGGGATGGATTCGATGGGAATCAGAAAACTTTGTCTGACGTGCACAAAAAGCTGGATCACATTGGATCACATTGACACTATTGGTACCCCGTAAGAGATGGCTATTTCATAAGGAAAATTTTTAGAGTGAGAAGAGATTTGGAGGGGTCAATGGCGTGAAATAAAAGGACTGAAGACAGGTAGGTTTGAAGTTCCCCAGGGATAGGGATAGGTATTGGATTGATTTTATATATCTTCATTAGTTATTCTGACAAAATGTATGAATGCTATAATAATTTTGGCTAACAGCCTGATTTTTAGATGTATGATCAGAACAGAAAATCATAGTTCCTAGACCAGGGTTTTGTATTTCTGAAACAAAAGAAGAAAATATGTACATGCAAAAATATTTATTTCTAAAAAAATCCAATCTAGCCTAGCTGTTCAAAAACTACAACTGGTTTCCTGATGTAAACCATAGTAAAATCCTAACAAAGAATTTGAATGTGTCTTGTTGCAGCGATCATGCTCAATACTGCTCCCTCTCCCATCTCTCATTATACTGTTAATGCTTAAAGAGAGGAATGTGCTCAGTTACTTGCTGGCAGAGTGAAAAATGCGTGCTGTGAACATCTGGCTGGATTTATAAATTGCATGAGTTTCAATGAATTTATTCCTTTTTGCATGATGGCAGTTTTAATGAAGACTCGCCCTGTTTAATATATACAAAAATCTTATGCAAGATATAGAGCAACTGTCCTTAAGGTATTTGGGAAATAAATATCATTTGCTGTCAAAAATGAGTGCCATGCTTCCAATATGAAAATACCTGTATGTAAGCATCAGCCATGACTTCTCTTTGTGCATATGACAAAAACATCCCTCAAACTTGTCCTTAGTAAGTGGATTGACCAGCAGTGCATGTAGTCCTGTCCTTTAGCAACTCTCACAGCTTTAGCCAGTTTGATACTGGTAATTGCTATACTTTCAAGTTAAACAGCTGTGTTTCTTTTCTGAACAACAAGGGGAAAATAGTTGTCATCATCTTCCTCTCAGGATGAGAAAAACCACTCTTTGGAGGTGTGCATGGAGGTGTGCACTGCTCTCTGCAGTTCACAAATGAACTTGGGGGTCAGATTTGCATATCTAACTCCCAAAGGACCACAGAAGGGCGAATTACTCTAATCCTTATTCACATAAACCCTATTTAACAGGTGATTTGAATCACTCTGTATCAATCATCCATCATCTTACTTCATCCTGCTTTCCTGACCTTAAAGTCAACACCAAATTTATCATCAAGGAGACTGCATTTGGTTCCTAAACATTGATAAATACCACAAATAATACAGACCCAATAGCTCATCTCTGTGCAGTCCCACAGAAACAAACCTGTTCAGCATGAATTTGCCATTTATACTCTTATTCAGAGGACTGTCACTTGTGTTATGTTTAATATGCTTGATATGTGCCATATTAAAGTTATACCACCCTGTTTTCTTAAGGAAAAATGTGTGCAGTACTATGCCAAAATACAGAAATCTAAGTCTACTTCATCAATATCTCTCTGTAAAAGTCAGTTTAACATCTGTTTTCCATACTAGCTGGTATTAATTTTATTTTACTCCTTTAAATCCTTGCTGTTCAAATCCTGAGATCAGTATCAGACTGACAGTAAGACAGATTTCTTATCTCATTTATCTCTTAAAAACAATGGTATAACATTAACATCCCTACAAGATTCTTAACTTCCTCCTATTCAGTGGTTATTGAAAATGGAACATGAATGCTACTGAAAGTTTCTTGACTTAACAAACTCCCAAGTACAAGAATCTGGATTTCCTAGCTGAAAAACTTTTATAATTACTCTTTAACATGGAGTTAAATAGTTTTCTTTAGATTCTTATCTTTTGAGACATGTTACCGGAAGATGAATGTAATAATCCTGTTCTGACCTTACTAACGTCACATCCAGATGGACATAGACAACATATAAATTTATTAGGGATTTACATATGTGTGCTTGATAGTTTGAAAAGTTAACAACATGCTTTTATATGTAAATACATTTGCTCATAGATACTAATAATAGCAGTCTGTTGGTAATGTTATGCAGCTGAGTCAATATTCATGGGAAGATTAGCAGCAGAGGAAAGGGCTTGAAAGTCTGTCTCACATTGCATCCTAACAGAGGGGAAGCTACAAATGAGATTATGTGAATCCGGAAGAGAACCACCACAATCCCAAAATTTCTGACTGCTCAGAAACCTGTGGACTGGCCAGAGGCCTCCTGGAGACTGCTCATCCAACATTTCATGTCAGTTGTTCTGATGTCCTCTAAAAGTCAGTCTCCAGAGGCATTCAAACCCTTGTGTAAGGGTTCCCCACATACATAGTGGGCAAGTCAAACTGGGAATATATAAATCTCGGATGCTTTCATCCTTTAAGCAAGACTAGGAATTGAATGAATTCTGGCTTAAGCCTTTTATCTCATGCCAAGTTCTTCCCTGCCTGTGAAGCCCATGGTATTTTCTGCCGTTCGCGCTCAAGTCCTGAAATGAGATTTAAAGTCCGTTCTCTGCTTCCATCCCTTAGCACCATTTTATTTGCAGTTTTAATTCAGATACACATCAATCCTATTAGACACTCTGAATTACGTGTTAATTAAACGTGGCACTCAGAAATGGTTCTGCTGAAGTCAGTGGCAAATCTCTTATTGCCTGTAGCAGGAAAGACTCCAAAGCATTTACAGTGTGATGTTTTGATCACTGCTGTGAACCAAAAGTGACAAAGGCCAAAACCAGCTTTATTCCAGTACCACAAGTATAGACAGTGAAATATATAATATAATAAAATATCAGAGGGCACAGGTCTGAATACATGTTGTTGAACTGAGATTATGGTATCTGTTTGTGTCAGATCTGAATTTGCAGCAAGGTGATCTGGATTAGGATGCATTTGTCCAGATTTAAACATCTTATTCCATTTTAGGCACCTTATAATATCTCGTGTGGCTTCCAGTTGCTGCTGCTGAGGGTAGATGTACCAGACACCTCAGTGTGTTTCAAATACATAATAAAATGTGTTGAAAATTGAATAGTGTTCTTTTGTGCCATGGAAACATTTACCTTCACTGGCATGCACGGAAATAGAAGTCAGAGGAAAACGACAGCCCTTTGTCTCAGCCATTTATGTGAGAAAGAGAGAAAGAGAGAAAGAGAGAAAGAGAGAAAAAAAGAAATTAAAGGAAAGGAAAGAAAAGAAAGAGAGAGAGAAAGAAAGAAACAAAGAAAGAAAGAAAGAGAAAGAAAGAAACATGAAGGTGATGTAAAAATAAAAGTTTTCAAGTGTAGACCTGTTTAATTGCATAATTTTACGTTTTGTAAGGAATAAGAAAACTGTTCTGTTTCTGAGGGCTTCAAAGAAATAAAACAAGATTAAAACAGTAATTTCAAATTTTCTATAGGGGAAAAAAAAGTTCAGCACAATAAGAAGTTTTGTAAAAAACTGTAAAGAATATAATTTAATTCTAGGAAGTCAAACTCAGCAATTTCCAGCTCAGTCACGGCACCTGGATCAGCCCTGGAAGACTGTTGGAGCTCCAGGTAAGAGCTGCATAACTCAGAAGCTGAGTTTGGACTAATTCCATGGTAGTTCTGCAGGTATCCAAACTACACCTCTATGGCTGCAAACTCAGTCCCTGGTGATCCCAATATTTCTCAAACTTCTTAACAGACAGCCTTGCACCTCTGAAGACTCCAAGCTGAGGCTGCTGACACAGCTGCCTGCACTGTGGCCCTGAGCTGTAGAACTGAAATTTTTATTTCTCAGACTCTGAAAACAGAATGTACTTGTGAGAGACAGCACCTACAACTGAGCTTGGATTCATTTGCAGCCTGCTGGGTGAATTGTCTTGGTCTCTGTTTCATCAGAAACTTGCTAGGTTCAAGTTGTTTCTGTGAAACATTTTAGTTTATGATCTATTAATATACTACCTGCTCACTGGGACCTTACATTTTGCTAAGATGTGGTGCTGCAGTGCATTTTGGAGAAAGGTAGCTCTACCTTGTGAAGTATGTCTCCATTTTATTTGATCTCTTCTGCACTTGTAATAGGAAGAAAACCCAACTCACAGCTGATTATTTTGAAACTGACTGTGAAAGGTTTAGCTTGTGTTTTACTCCCTGAACACCTTGGCATTTGTAGTCAACCTGACCAGACCCTTGAGCTCTGGAAGCCCTGGGATGTCAAGCATCCACTTTATATTTCCCCAGTACTCTAATCTGTCATTCTCCTTCTTTGGAGAAGACTAGAGATATTCGTCTTCCTGTCACTTTTTGTTACTGCGTGGGACTGACTGGGTTTTCTCTTCTAATGCCTGTCCTTTTTCACTAGAGTGACAGTGGAGAAGCCAGAGGAAAGGAAGAAAGTTTTTCAGTTTGAGGAATGAAAACAGAAGGCAGAAAGCCCAGTTTCTCTGAAAAGAAAGTGATATCTGGTATCTCTCAACAGCTCACACTCCAGAGGTGCAACTAATTTGCCACTCATCACCGGCAATTGTCTTAGTGGAGAACATGACCTCAGAGTTAAAATCAGAATAACCTTAGGATCAACTTCAGATTGCAGTAGGAGATTTATTTTTTCTTCTTCTGTGTAGATCTCTCAGTAAAAGCTAAGTGATTTCGTTTTAAGTCCTATTTAAGAGTCTTTCAGTGCTTTGGAAATCCTCATTGGGAATCCAATCTTTCTCTGTGACCTTCTGGGGACTTATATTTGCTCTTTTACTTTTCTCTATTTTAGCAACAACTGATAGACTGAAGAGCTAGAAGCTCTTAGTTTGATTTTTAGAATTTGTTCTGTACACGATTCCAATATTATTCTGGTCTATGGAAGCAATTTGTAGCCCTGAAGAGTCTGCTCTTCCGGCTTGGTCCTGATATATCCCACGGTTTTTTATAATCCAGCTTTCTTTCATATTGTCTTTCTGCAGGTCAGTGTCAACCATAAAGGCTCAGCTGCTTTAAGTGTGGAAATAGTAGTTAGATTTATCAGTCAGTTCCTTCTGAGCCTGCAGAAATAGCAGCTCATGTTGCTGCTTGATATTCAACATCCATGTGTATTTCTTGAGAAAAAGTGTAGTTTTTATTATTCCTTTAACAGTGACTGCATGGCACTTTTCCTGGTAATCCCCTCAATGGCCCTGAATGTGCTAATTCCCTGGAAATATTATCATTCCACCCAGTTCGGATTTTTCTACAAGCACACAAAAAAGCTGAAGACATACAATAGTTATAAACTGCATGTATTTGCATGAGCTTGGCACTGTATCATAATTGGAAGTTGTTCACACATTTCATGTTATTACACTCTAATATGACTTACAAGGGAGCAAATTTGTTTTAATTCCAGTCCTGACAGGCAGCAGCAGTCTAACTCCTAGATCTTCAAAAGATTTGCCATTGATTCCTGGAGATTTCTCTGGTTCAAATTACTGTGATAACACAAGTAAATAGATAAATTAACATTCCAATCATTCATTAATTACTGTAATGATGATGGATCATTAAAGAATAGTGTGCTCACAGGGAGAAGTTTGTTCTTGACTTCCTGTGTCTGTAGTTGGTTTGTGGCCTGAATCAAGGACTTTACAGCTTTAGAACTTCTGTTCTCTGTAAAATAGCTGTTGCTTTTTCTAGGGAAGACTAGTTTTTATTAGTATCCTATTAATGACCAGGATGGTAAAATTTTGTGCTAGTGGGGTTATTATTGGCAATTAAAAAAGGATATGTTTTCTGATGTTTTATAAATTTATTGTGTAAATAGGAACATTCTCACTTCAAAAACTTCAGTGTTTATGGAGTATGTTAGTCAGTGGTAAAGATTTCAACTCAAGTTGAATGTTTTCAAGTCAAAATTAAATGTCAAATTTCATGTTCCTTGAGTTTTACTTCTTTGTCTTGCACTTGTTTTTGCTGTACTATTTTTGGAATTATATTTGATGCTTATCTTTTCCACCTCATTACTTTCATAGTCTTCAGAAACATTTGGGAGTAAAGAATAGGTTTATTTGCCAATTAAACCATTAATTGGTTTCCAGATTATTTTATTTATTTTTCAAAGGCTTTCATCAGCTACTTTTGTTGCTAACAGCACAACTGAACCTGGAGAAGGGATTGAATATTGCTGAAACAATTATGCACTCTGCAGCTACCCTTTTTAAGATAAGACTGAGGAACTCTCTACATTTCATGGTGGAAACATTATATTAGGTTATTGTACATGCAGCACCTTACACAGTTTTCTCAATAAATGACTGTATGACTAATGCTTCCATGTTTCACCACTGTAGCGGCTACAGGAGATGGTCATGTTAAGAATAGGCCATAATGTGTTGCCAGTATAAATTAGGTCAGGTGTCTTGGACTACGTCTTTCTTGGAAAAATATTCTCTTCCTCTGTGAATCCACTATATGCTTCTATTTGGTGTTTTGTGGGATGCTAATTTGCAGTCTCAGCCACTTTAATGGGAATCCAGCAAAGTTTTCCTCTATTGGGATATACAAGACAAGATATACACAGAAAGATCAGGTCCCTATTATCTGATGCACAATGACAGAGGAGTAGTTAGTTTTTAGAACACTTTCAGTGTTTTGATCAAGATGGAGATGTGGAATAAAGCTCTAGTTACTATGGGATTTTCCAAACGAAACTGAGCATAATAATAATCTCTAGAAATCTGTATATAACTTGCTTAACAAGGAGTTACTATGGACCCCCTTTCAGCAAAGCAAAAGCCTGTATCACAGTTAAGAGCACAAGAGTCAAACTGAAAGGAATAAATTCCTTTACAGCAAAATGGTGACTGTTGAAGGTCATAGAATTTTAATCTGATCTGAGTTCAAGATGACAAAGAAAAATACCCATGATCATATTTAATTCCAAGAAATCATTAGCACATTAGGGCAGAGAGAGCTATTGCTGGCTTTCTGATGCTTGTAATAGCTCTCCTCCTAAATTTCCTTGTTCCTTCACAACATTTATCCATGCTTCCTTACCTATGGAAATTAGAGCAGCAAAAATCAGGGAATTAGTGAGATGACCAGAAAGTCTTTGCATTAGTTTTTTCTTGTTAGAAAATACTTACAGTGAACCAACAAACTTTCTCAGAGAGAGTTTTCATAAATCTTGTTTCAAATCAGAAGAAGCAAACAAACAAACCTTAGGGACTTTTTTTTTCAGAATTGGTGACACTTTGTTTTGACATTTTCAAAATGAAAAATTCGTTCTTAAATGAAGAAACTTTTTTTATTACTAGTCAAAATAGAGTAATACCTGACCATCACTTACAAGGGTACAAGGGTACAACTTTTTGGAGTGAGTATTGTGCTGAAGGCATATGTAATTCCATGGTTCCTGCTCCCAGGGCTGTGTGCAGCTGAATTTACATTCCAGAATTCAGCTATCTTTAAAACCTGAAGCATAATTTTCCCAGTTTTACACTAAAGGATCTTTCTCAGAAGTCCCTAGCTGTTTGTAGGGAGGAGGTTAGTCCCCAGTTAATGGAATTAGTCATTGTACTGAATAATAATAGAGTAGGAATGCTTTGCTATAACAAAGCCTAAACATGACTGTTCATGATACGTCAACATCAGCAGCTGGATCACTCTCTAGTCTCCTGGTTGTCCACAAATTAATCAGCCAGAATTTTTCTCTGTAGCAGATCAACAAGATTTTCCCTTAACAAAACTGGCTCATACATATATTTGGCTGAACATAAATAATACTATGTGTGAAGAACAGTCTGAAAGGCAGTGATCAAGTCAAGGACTGCCCTAGATTTCATGCAGGGAGATTTGTTAACCATAAGCACTATGGGCACAAACAGTTGTGCAACAGGAGGTCCAGAAAATAAATATTGTTTCTCTTGGAATAGAGAATGAAGTCAGTATAAACACACTAATTAACACCATGATCCTGAAGAGAGCTCTAGACTGGAAAATGCTCATTTGCTTAGTTGTCTTGGGTGTCTCCTGTCCACTTACTAAGAATTCACTCCAGAATTAATATTTTATTGAAAATTGTTGCTAAACATCAGTTTGATACAGCACAATGTATCAAACTGTCTCCTAAGGTATCCTTTATTCCCTGGCTAAGGAATGCTCTAATTAAAACTCATTGTTTTTAAGTGAAATTGCAGTAAAGATGGTTCATTTGAATTCAAAGTTTATCAGTGTAGTGGTTTGGACCTTGTTTTCCCCCAGAGGCCAAGAAAATGGTAAAACCTCAAGGGGTGGAAACCCCTGGAAGTTTTGAAGTCTTGTCCAATGGGCGCTCCTGCAAAATGTAAACACTCCACAAGCTGACCAGAAGAGAAGAGTTGTAGTTTGGTTGTTGTAGGAGAGATGGCCATGTTGTAGAGCCACGAGGAAGGGGCTCAGAGCCCCACAGGGGGGGCTTTGGCCCCCAGCCCCCAGCGGGGGCCTACGGGGACCTAGAACAGCATAAAACTGGGCTAGGTGCCTGTAGTTATACCGGGAGATGTTTTCTCCACCATGGGCAGCAGAGACAGAGACAGCAGCGGCAGACGCAGTGTCCAGAGACTCTGGCTAAGAGCCAGGACAGATAAGAACTGAGCCGGAGAAAGCAGCAAAAATGGCATACAACTGAGTAAGGAAGACACCGAGTTGTCTTGGAGAGCCGAGAGGGAGACAGCATCAGAGAGACAGAGTTTTGGGGTAAGAACTGAACCAGGCCCCCCAAACTCCTTGGAGACCCTCCCAGTCCTAGAGGGAGGGGTGAAGTGCGACATGCACCTGCTACGCAGTCCACGGAAGAGAAGACCCTCATTTTGGAGACGACGGGCCAAGGGGCTTGGAGACCCCCTTGTGTGTATTGAACAGAGGTCCAGCTACAACAATCCAGTTACTGCTGCATGCATGAGATGAGGAAAACCTGCTGCCTTAGAAGAGACTCCTGCTTTGAGACTGGAAGGGATCTGTCCTTCTTCCCTCCTGGACTTTTATTTGGAGGGGAGAAGAGATCTGATCCATTGTAAATACTATATGTCATGGTAGAGATAGTTGTGATCATGTGTATAATGTATTATGATATTTATTTGTACAGTCATTGTAATATATTCCCTCTCCCCACTTTGAGTCGCGTGTTTTGTCTGGAAAGCCCATCTCACATTAGGTTGAGATGGGGAAGGGGGCTAGGACTAGGAAATTAGATTTTTGGGGCTATCTCAAACCATGACAATCAGGTTCAAGAATAATGTCAATCACTGTCCAAATGAAAGAAGTGGGGTCTGGCACAGTGTTTCCAGTCAGCAAAAATAAATTAAAATATTAAATGTTCATGCGTAATATAGATGCAATGTTTTGAAAGTGCAAATAGCATACCTTCATTTTATTTTTAAATATAACAGGTACACAGGGGTTAACTCTGATAATTATGTTTGGGTGTTGTGTGCATAAATCGTATTAGCATATAACAGGATTTGTGACTGCAACACCCACGCATCAGTTCTTATATTTACCACAAACTAGGTTTCCCTTCCCAAACTACTCTCTAAGTCTGATTTACTTCCCTGGGAACTATCATGGGGCCGGGCTGACTTGCCGAGTTATAATACAGTACAATACTTTCTCTGCTCCGTCGATGTTCTTATTTCTCACCCAGAGAAGGATTATAAAGACAAAGAACCAGTTTCTCCTAGTTGCACCAGCATGGTTGTACACACTGGAATAATTTTTGAGACCATAGCTGCAACAAGAATTGTAATAAAGGTAACTGATGTACCCTTTAAATATGTGCAATTACAACATGTTCCCTTGGAACATCTTACCACTAATGGATATACAAGTTACTATGTGAAATGAGCTAGAAAGAGAATTTCTGTAACAAGTAAAATCTGTGTTTATTTCAAAAAATGTCGTTCATGTGTTGAACTATGAGTTCAAACAGCATTGCAATCTATCCTCTCAGGAATGAATGTGCATAACAAGAGCAGGACTATTGAAGTTTGTCAAAAAATGCCTACTGGACCTAGAAATTATTTATATGGAGCCCCTTTTTAAAGCAGTGTAATAGGTTTCCATACAAACAAGAATCTGGTCCAAACTCACTGAATAACAGTCTGCTGTGTTGCCCAAGGGGACAGATTGTGCATGGGGCTTAGCGTCCTTTCGAGTATGCTCAGATCCTGTATCCTCTTCTTTCACTCTTCCTCCTGCTTTCTCTCTCAGAATACAGCTTAAAAGTCAGCCACCTACTCTTCTCGTTGTATTTTCTATGTTTCCCTTCATTTGATTTTCCTGCACTAGAGGGAAAGAAAGTAAATATAGAACTGCCGCTGGCCAACCAACTCTGCCTTTGCTTTCTGCTAGTTGGAAACCTGATACTGGCTTTCTAGGTTGTCTCTAGCTAAAAGGGGAAATAAAGAATCTCTAATTAAATTAATTACCTTTGTGCTATCTAACCTTCCAACTACATTCACATGAAAGAACTCATAGGAGAGATTTGCTGCATACCAAAGGTCATCAAGAAATACTGTACCTATAATATCCTCCTTATGTTTACTAATTTGAACATTTTGAGGCACAAAAGACAGTGGGAAGGAGTAGGTTTGCAAATGAAAAAATTCCTTCCTTTGCAGCTGAAAGAGTAAACTGACCCATCTAAATTTGTAATTACTTTTTAGCCTCACAAAACAAATGAAAAGAGTAAACTTCAGCATTTTTTTCTCTCAGAACTGTTTTTTGCCCCCTGAAGCAGTCATAGAGAAGCTGGACATTTCAAATCTACAGGTGCAACTCAAATGGAAAAGCAATAATAGCCACAAGTTGTTTTGGTCACTGGAATTACTTGAAATGCATCACTGCAGAAAAGGTTACGCTGCCATAATTTATGTGACTAGAGCTTGTGTAGCTAAAACAATGTAATTTAACTGATTTGGAGAACAGTGTGAGTCTAATTATAGTAGTTTCAGCACAACTTACAAAACACACCTGGTAAACTGGGTAATTTCCAGACCTGCTGGCCACCACTGGACTCCAAATTGATCTCTATACTGAGCTGTGAAAAGCTACCTCAGATACATCACACACCTTGGTTACCAGTGAGGAGCAGTTACACAAAGAGGTGAACTGTGAAATGCCTGTGTCCTCAGTTATCTATAATTTTCTTCTATTACTTCCTTCCAACATTATTCACTGAGTGGACTGTACAGAGTAAAGGCACTCAGTATCTGTGCTAACTCCCCAGTACGTGTGATGTTATTTGTAAACCATTTGCACAAACGATGCATTTAGGGTGTTTTAGTCTAACCAGTTCTCTTTTAACTTTGTGTAATGTGTTCTAATGTCTTGATGTTAACCAATTACAAACTTTGTCATAATAACATCTAATAACTCCAGTAGCAGACTGAATTAACCATGCATGTGTTCAGAGCAGGTTATTTAGACCCTCGTCACAAACTTAGAGAAGTTTGGGAAGTTTAGTTCAGTGGTCAATGATTTGTCTGGAAAGAACAGATTTACTGAGGAGAACTGAAAAGGTCATAGATCCACCACTGAAACCATTTGCTGTGGCATACACCCATCCTGTGAGGTGATTACATTTCATCATTAAGATTACACTTTATTTTCCTTGCTTTTGTACCCAATTCTGCAGCAAAATAAACCAAATGAGCACTCAGGTTCTCATTTCTACAGCTTGCCTATTTTAAACTCTTTTTGGTTTAGTTTTTAAAGGAAACTTTTGGATTACTTGTTTTCCTAGAAAGCCAGGTTGTCTTCAAGAGCAGTGTGACTTTTAATAGAACAGCTTCAATCACTTTAGGAAATCAAAGGTCTTTTTCTTTTCTTCTTCCTTTTTTTTTTTTCTTATTTTTTATTTTCTTATGGCTTTATACGAAAGATACTTCTTCTGATGACATTTCAAAGGGCTTTCTGAATGGAATAGTATTTCTATACAGCCTTTACATTTGGATCATGTTATTAAAAAAGGGATCTTGAGCCCTTTCTCTCTCACACACACACAAGGATGAAAGTATTGTGCTTTGTAGAAATCTCAAAACTGAATTTGGTGGTGTCTCTTACATCACTTGTCGTGATAGTCCATGACAACTACAGTGTGTTGTGTTGCTATTTATATCACCATTTAAACATTAAATAATGAGTTACCAGAGCAACCAACTTGTCATTCAGTGGGTACTGCAACAATACCTCAACAATTCTTTTATCTAAACCCTGTAGCTGGACACCCACCTGAGTTGAAAAACATGTTTCAATGTAACCAACAGAGATTCAGTTCTACCTGGTTTACCCAGCCTGGATTTTGCCTGTGTTTTTGGACAAATGAGTAAACAATCTTGGCTCACAGAAGTGAGATATACTGTACAAAATCCCACTTTGTACTGACATTCAAAAGAACTGCAGACACTCTATTTGTTAAGGATGTTGTAAATAGCCATTCTATTCGACAACAGCTTTTTTTAAGCATTCCTTTGCAGATAGCTTAATTAAAGTAGCTGAAGATTGTCTAATAACAGAGTATAGCTTGAGCCCAAGGAGCTGTTCCCGTATAGCGCTTTGCAAAGTCAAGAGTTCATCATGCAGCCTCTGCAAAGTACAAATCCTATATAGGCATTGAATAGGATTGGTACAGCTTCTGTCAGCATCCTCCTCTGTTATGCCAAATATATTTAGATAGGATCTAGTCTTTTTTTTTTCCAGATGGCTTTAGGGCACATTCCCTATTCAGCAACTACTGCCTGCCTTCTCTTTTTTATCATACAGGGCACAGCTATAAACAATTCGAAAACAGCCCTGGTTTGACTCCAGCCAGCAACTCAGTCTCACACAGCTACTCTCTACACCCTGCCCCTTGTGGGACTGGGGAGAGAATCAGAAAGACAAAAGTGAGAAAAGTCATGGGTTGAGAAGGAGATAGCCCAACAGGTAGAGAAGAGCAAAGCAAAGCAAAGCAAAGCAAAACAAAGAATACATTCCCCCACTTCCCATGAGCAGGCAAGTGTTAAGCCATTCTCAAGAAAGCAGGGTTCCATCATGCTTAACGGCGACTCAGGAATACAAACACTATCATTCCAAATGTCCCCCCTTCCTCCTTCTTTCCTAGCTTTATATGCTGAGCATGACATCATATGTCCTGGGATATTCCTCGGGTCAGCTGGGGTCAGCTGTCCTTTCGGTGTTCCCTACCAACTCCTAGTGCAGGTCCAGCCTCCTCACTGGTGGGATGGAGTGAGGAGCAGTAAAGGCCTTGACTGTAGTAAGCCCTGCTCAGTAGCAACAAAAACAACCCTGATTTATCAACAGTGTTTTCAGCACAAATCCAAACCACAGCCCCATACCAGCTACTGTGAATAAAATTAATCCTATCCCAGCCAAAACCAGCAAACAAACACAAAAACTATATGAAACAATTTACAGGGGAGTCATCAATTGCTCCAGCAGATTTGTTCTTGAAAATGTAACACTAAATGCATCTGTATTAGAATATCTGTATCACCAAATTAAGAACAAAGGACTTTCAGATTAGCTGCCCCAACCTGAATTTAAGGACAGATACCCTATAACATCTACTTCAGAAAGCAATTTGTAAGTCAGAATAGATCCAAACATGACAAGGATGCCATGCAAGCAGATGTGCATGTCAAATCCAAGATACAACTTGTAGCCAGTTAGCAAACAGGTAATGCTGTCTCTTTGAATGTATATTGTACTTATAAAAAAGTCATGTTTCGATCTCTATCATATATACCACGGTGTCTGAATAAAGAATTTTTGAATTGTTTACAGCACAAAAGGTGCAGCAGCACCACTGCCTGAAGAAGTTTCTTTC
This sequence comes from Lepidothrix coronata, assembly GCF_001604755.1. Lineage (NCBI taxonomy): Eukaryota > Metazoa > Chordata > Aves > Passeriformes > Pipridae > Lepidothrix > Lepidothrix coronata. The sequence continues at coordinate 1,587,872 of NW_016690200.1, forward strand.
TCTTTCCACCATAGCAACTACTCTTGGTGCTGAGGTGTGCCTGTCACCTCTTCAACTGTGTCAGGGAATTTATTTGGCTACAAAACATTACATACACCTGTAATCATTTTTGTACACATGCCAACACATTTTTCTAGCTTATGTACAATGTAGATCAGTTTCCCATGGATCCAATGCAATAAGCAAATTTTAAAGGAAGAAACAACAAGGCACTAGTGCTTAGAATGAGCGTCTAAATATCCTGAATTTCAAGGCACATCATCTCTCTAGAGCATGTTATCTATCTGCACTTCTAAACTGAAGTTCACAGGGACAAGAGAACAGAATTCAGAACAACACAAGCTGAGCCATAGAGCTTTTCAGTAGAGATCATAAATAAACTTCCAAGAGTTATTGGTCTCTGACACCAACACAAGTGCTGAGATTAATCCTCTGAAGCCTGAGTTGAGCATGTCTGTGGCTGCGAGTACCATCAGGGGTCACTGAAAGGTGGAAGGGATCCTATCTGCTTTCTCTTACTCTTCCTTACTTGTATAGGGTGAACTTCAGTAGCTCGTTACTCTTCAGTCTGTCTCTAGGTGATGGATTGACCAGGACAGTCTTTGTCTGCTTTCTTTTCCTGTGCTCATCCCATAATAGGGTAATACAGGCATGAATAATAACAGCAATGGAGTAGGGGAATTTATTCCTACTTAAGCACCAAAGTGGGTACATTTTATTTAAGTAGATTAACTGGTTTTGTACTAGATGGTCTTCAATCTTATCTGACAGGTTGGGTTTTATCTTTTCAATTTAAATGTAATTTGAAGAGTCTCATTGTAGCCCCACTACTTGCACTGAGTGGTACCCTGCTTAGCAAGGAACCTCAACCAACTTATTCATTTAAGAGGTAACACAGCTTGTGAATCAATGTGACATATTGAAGATTATAATCATCTGTCAAAGGGGTAGAGAACTTGCAATCAGGCAACCTCTTATAAATTAAAAAAAAAAAAAAGCAGACTTGAAAATAAGCTAGAAAAATCACAATCAACATTACACAGCAAATCTCAGTCAGTGGACAGAAGAGAAGGGAAGAAAATAGATATATCATCCCAGACTATATGAGACTCTAAAGGCTGGGAGAATATTTTTGTGTAGATATCAAGCGAGTAGTGTGAAGGCTTATTTCCAGAAAATCTATACTCTTACTCAACCACACTACTGCAAGAGCTTGAGGTTTAGAACTAAACACCCTGTGTGCAAGCTCACTTCTGTATGAAGAGCACATATCTGCATGACAACATGTATAAGAAGTAGTGTGACCTCCATTTTCTCTCCTATTTGAGATTGAGGGCTTGAGGTCACAAAGAAAATTATGGCAAGCACTAAAGCCCACTCCTACATGACTGCATAGAAAAACAAAAGAGTAATTTAAATATAGAATGCTTGAGTTTTCCATCTATTTTTTAAAGGACCACCAATAAAAAGTGGTCAACAGAAGCTTTTTTTTTTTCAGAACAGAGCACTGTGTTGATTAAATATTAGCTCATTAGCAGGGAATATTTATTTTGTGGCAGCTTGTTGTCTTTTAATAAGCAGAATAACACACAGGGTTTTCCTTTAGTGACTTAAACTTTATCTTTCATGTATTTTTAGCATTTCTATCTTGGTTAATTCCATTTTTAAATGGCATGAAATTCCCTTGCAAGTGCAATCTGTCTTTGTGCAGGATCGGTGTCAGCTCTCTGTAGTGTATCGATCTGAAATATGATGGACTGAAAACCTAACTTATAGCTTTAAACCACGGAGTTGTGGCAGGGTTTTTCTGAAAAGCAAAACCGAGTCATTACCCTTGGAAGCATTATTTTTAAAGTATGATGCCAAGAGGAATGCAAAACAAGCACAGGCATTTTCACAGAGGGTTGATAGGTAAACTCCCTAACCAAATTCATCTCCTGATCCATTAAGCTGAAACTAGAATTGGGTTTTCAGTTCAAAATATGTAGAAAACATAGTTCAATAGCTTGAGCTGAAGAAAAGTGAATTCATTTCCAGTATGCCGTAGAAAAGGAGACTCAAAGGAGACCTTATCACTCTCTACAGTTACCTGAAAGGAGGTTGTAACGAGGTGGGTGTCAATCTCTTCTCCCAGGTAACAAGTACAAGAGGAAATGGCTTTGAGTTGCACCGGGAGAGATTTTCACGGGATATTAGGAAAAATTTCTTCACCAAAAGGATGGTCAGGCATTGGATCAGGCTGCCCAGGGTGGGGTCAGCTTCTCTGGAGATGTTTAAAAGATTTGTAGACATGGGTCTTAAGGACATGACTTAGTGTTGGACTTGGCAGTGTTCAGTTTGGACTTGATGATCTTTTCCAACGTAAACGATTCTATGATTCCACAATTCTACTCCTCATCCTACCTGTGGATTGGTGAGCAGAAAGCCTCACCATATATTCCTTGACACGAAGATCTGGTCCCACATTGTTGCTGGCACAGCTGTTTCCCTCCCCCAGTACATATCTGTCTACTCAGGCCCACTGATGTAAACCTTGTTTGTCCATTCCACCAAAAGTCAACAGAAAGATCCAATATTTACCAAAATTTTGAGGTGTTTCTTTCTAGATTTTCTCTTCAGTGACCTCTCAAAGAAACAAGAAACATATATTTTACTGTGTAAGAACTAAAATATTTCACTTTTTTATGCATAGAGCCATCAAAGTGCCCAAAGGGGAAAGATGAGAAAATAACAGGGTTTGTGCACAACTCTCTCCCACCCGCCTGTTTCCCTCAAGAGATATCTTTGCTTTTATGATTGTTTTCAGTTAATGTGATGAATTCCTGGGTTGTAAGTAACGCTCCGTGATAGTCTTTTGTTCCCAAGAGTCTGTTGTATTTCCCAACTTCCCCACTGTGATACTCATCCATCTTACCCCTACAATCACAACCAAAGCCTCCCTGGATTTCCTCACCTCATTTGTTCAGTATCTGTCAGGTAAAGACAAACCTCCCACCCAGTCCTTTCTCTTTATGTGGACAGAAAATAGCTATGAACAAAAAAGTACCAAGTAAGCACTTTCTATCATATTAACCTTTGCTGTCTCTGAATACCAACAGAGGTTTGAGCATCCCAAAATCCCAAGCAGCTCACAAGGCACTGCTGTTATGACTTGCTCAGTCACTTAAACCAGACACACCACGTGCATTACCTCAACTGGCTGGTCCCTGTCTTTGACTAACAGTGATTTACTGTGCCAAAGTTACAGGAGTCAGACATTTGAGCAGCTATGTAAAGGCTGCTGTAGTCCACAAAAGAGGTGATTTAGATCTGCCTTAACCTCAGCTATCCCTAGTTTTTTGTCACTCTTTTAAAGTAGAAGAAGGGATTTTTGTTCCTGTAAGGAATGCCTCTGTATGACTACCATGTTGCTTCCATGTTTTCTTCTTTCACACAAATTTGTTACCTCAGCTGGACAAGAAAAAGAAAAAAATTGCTTTTACTTGAAACAGTCACTAATGACTATTCTTGAAATTGGCAATGGCCATATATGTTCATAATGCTATTTTCAAAGGGTGCTGTGTCACCTGTGTATTGAGCCCTTTTCAGTGAGATTCTATGATTAGAGTCCTTTGTGTATTTGTAGGTTTCTTATCTTGAAATTTTTTTTCAGAATTGATGCTACCTGAATCAATAATTATAATGGAGAAATAACATAGTAAGGTATAGCAAAATACTTGTTCTGGACATAGATATCAAAATGAAGGTCTGGTTTTGTATTTAAGTGAAAATGTCAAGGGAAAAATATTGTAAAGTTATTGGGTTTGGGTTTTTTAGCAATTGTAAAATCTATAATTTAAAAGGTGTAATTCACCATACATATAAATTCTATCTGAGCCTCTATTTTTAAATGATGTCTGAAAAATAAATTTAAACCAAAGAGCTTAAATAAGAACAAAGGTAGCTTAAAACTGGAAGTCAATTTCTTACCTGACCATCTGGATGAATGATTTTATCAATCCAAAAGATTAAAACACCCACAATTATCCTAGAGAATGAAGAGAGTTAATTTAAGTGTGAACATTTTTAAATAGGAGCTACTAAGTAACTGATTTTTGTCTAATGCACATTTGTTCTGCCTACAAAATTCTTTTCCCTCAATCTCTATTTTATAGTCATCCAGAGAAGATATGAAGAAAGTTTTGATATATTTTCATTATTCTGATTAAAAAAAAAAAAAAAAAAGAAAGAAAGAAAAAAAAAAAGAAAGAAAGGGAAAAAAGAGTTGTAAAATATTTGTTTTATATATAGGCCTTGTTTTAGCACACATACCACTGTAATATAAAAATTTTAAAATTGCCCTGGGATTTAAGGTTCAAATGAAAAATTAGGAGATGAGTTAGAAAACAATCACAGTGATGTTTCCATTTATTTCTCTTCCTTCTTTCTTGCATCCTTGTGTTGTTGAAGAGAACAGATGGTTAAGTAATCAACTAGGTGTGAAAATATACAGTGGTGTTGCTTCACACATCTGATAGCAGCAAAGGCTCATTTGTGGATATTTCTTGAAAAAAAAAGAGAGTTGACAGGATTTTTAAATTAGATTTATCTTGTTAGAAGAAAATCTACTTTCTATACATAAATAATTGAAATTGATCTAATTAATGAATTACACTAATTTTATTGTACCATGACTCTGTGTAGAGAGTTAAGACACATACATCATCTGGACCTTCCCTGCCACAAAGATCATATCATCTGCTGTAAATAGATGAAGAAAAGACTGATGAAAAATAACGGGAGTGCACAGACAAAAATGCCCCAGGGAAGGTTTTGGTGCCTACCTGTCACTTTGGCTGTGAAAATACAAAATTTAGAACCACAAAATCACTGGTGCCAAGCTCAGAGGGACCTCTGCTACTGTGCAGAAATATCTCATGTGGCTACATTTCTGCTGCTGGGTTTGCAATAATCCTCAAAACGATGAAACTTCCAAGCTGCTTCACGCCTGGAAGTGGGCAGGATTTGTCTCTTCTCTGCTCATTTACCTCCCTGAGCCCGGAGCTGTGTGCTAGGGGATATTTTGACATAAAATCTGATGTTATATCTTTTTTTTTCCATATAGACATAAAATAGGTGAGACTGCAGAATAAGACTGTCTCCTTCTTGATCTACTTTTTGTCCTAGGAGTCATCAATTTTTGGGCAGTAACTTAAGCAATTACTCTGATGCCATAAGAAAAACGAAGGGAGCTGGTAGCCCTTTAATCCATTTCTTGGTATGAGGTGCTGTCTTCTACAGCATGGCTGGGGGTCTCAAACCTCCTTTTCTGTGAGAAACAAGCCACTGGTCAAGACAATCATTTAACAAATCAGATGTGATGGTGAAAATACAGTAATATCTATTCAAGATAAATTACAAAGGGATAAATTCTATCTGTTTGTGATTTCCCTGAGTGTCATTGTTGGCCCAGAACACAGATTTTCCACTTTCTGAGGAAGCTTTTCAATCATGGCATATGCATGAAAGAGGTCAGAACCACGAGATCCAACAGATAATGGTTAACAGTTCAACAATTGAATGCTATGATCTTGGAGGTCTTTTCCAAACTTAATGATTCTCTCATTCTGTGAGTTTTAAGAGGCAATCATGACTCCATTATTCTACCTATCTGCCTCTCTCTTTGCCAGTTGTTTTCCATCAGGCATTTTCCGTATCTCAAACTTTCAGTTGATTGATGCCCATTCACTTTCTCCATGTGTAAACTGAGTATCTTTTTATACAGCAAATGGCAGTTCAGTGCTTCCCACTAATATTATCCCCGTGTCCTTCACACACATACATGTGATGATCCCTGTGAGTTTAGCCGACAGCCAAAGCTGTGGCCCAGCACTGTCCCAGTTTCCTCAAACATGACATACATCCCTTTTTCTCTGTTGTCTACTCTTGTCAGTTTGTCAATGGCTTGTGGTGTCAAGGGAGACATCACTTCAAAGCACTTTGTTTGCTTGAAGGGAAAATAATGTTGATATGATCAGAGGTAAAGCAACAGGCAGAGAAGCTGCCAAGAAAGCTCCACATGCTCATACACACATGCACTTTGTTGTCTTGCAAACTCTTTATTTTTCTACAGGGTGTCAAGGTTTTTTTAACAGAACATGAAAATAATATTGCTCTAGGCAAAGAATAGGCACAGCAATAATGAAAGCTGGCGAGCAGTGATGGCAAAAGGCAACACACTACATGTCTTTACTAGAACATTTTTTTATGTCATCTTTGAATCTGGGAGAGCGTTAAGCCAAAGGATGAGGCAGAAGCACATATATTTGGAAGAAAACATTTTCCAAGAGCCAGAGGAGAGTTGAAGATTCAAAGTTTCCTGGAGAGAAGAAAAAGTCAGGTACAAATTCTAATGTAGATTTGATGTGTTGATTTAGTCCTGACATTTATTTTTTCTGTTCTATTGGTTTCAGTGAAAAACGTCTTAAGGTGACATACACAAACTCTGGCAGTTTCAAAACAGAGGACACATACACACAAAAACACAGAGAGCCATTTATCCAAATCCTAAATATCACAATCTTTTTAAGGGAGTCTTGTGATTTGGGGGAACACAAATCTTAGTCTTTAAGCACTTGAAGTACCTTGGGCTAAGTGTCCTTACTCCTTGCAATCTCT
>NW_016690200.1:1594538-1714887 GCF_001604755.1 Lepidothrix coronata
AAATATGTTTTCAATTAAAAAAAGAGGAGAAATGTGACTGAACTGACCTGTTGGCAGTTTGCAGTGGAACATGGATTAATGGAATCAATACTTTTGTGAAAGTATCTGTATTTTTCTGCCAAGAAGCTACTACAGATTATTGATCTGACTGCCCTCTCGCCTAAATGCGTACAGAATGGATTTTACTTCCAATCCTCCAGCTGAGAGCTGGAGAGGAGAAATAGAACCCAATGCATAAACTCAGTAAGATATAGAAAGACATTTCAATGATCCATCAGTACAAATATACAATGTTTTTTCGATGATAAGATGGTTCAGGAAAATATGCTAAATGAAAGATAAAACCTGTGAACATTGTTACATATTGAAATGACATCATATCTGCTTGAGAACTCAGTGAGCCCCATACTCTGTGTTTTCTGATCTATAAGATAACAAAAACTAGCCAAGAAAACTTGTTGAGTATGCATACTTCACAAATATAGTTTGTATGGACCTAGATATGTCTGTATTGTCTCTTCACATAAATATGAGTAAAAAGCAAGAGACAGAGAAAACATTAATTTTAAGAAACACTATTTTATCAAATTGATGTCTGTTTTTCACTGACACCGCTAAGAGAAGCTGTACATGATACATCCTCTTATGAACATTTTGACAAAGATATAAAGCTTCAGAAGCAATGTGTTTTGCGTAGTGAGCACAAATACCTGGATATTATCTTCTTTTGCTTTCCAAAATTTAAAAAATTGTGTTTTGCAGACTTTGGCCTCTTGAGGGATCTACTTGGTAGGGTACCATGGGATAAAGCCCTGGAGAGAAGAGGGGCCCAAAACAGTTGCTTTATACACAAGGATAAGCCCCTCCAAGCTCAGGATCGCAACAAAGAGGATGTCATCCAGAGGGACCTTGAGAGTCTTGAGAGCTGGGCCTGTGTAAATCTCATGAAGTTCAACAAGGCCAAGCAACCCAGGCCCTCCACTTGGGTCAGGGCAATCCAAAGCACAAACACAAGATGAGCAGAGAATGGACTGGGAGGAGCCCTGAGAAGGACTTGGGGGTATTAGTTGATGATAATCTCGACATGACCTGAAAACGTGCATTGCAGCCCAGAAAGCCAATCATATGCTGGGCTGCATCAGCAGCTGGCCAAAAGTTTGAGGGAGGTGATTCTTCCCCTCTGCCCTTGTGAGAGCACACATGGAGTACTATGTTCTGCTCTGGGGTCTCCAACATAAGGGTGTGGACCTGTTAGACTGTCAAAGGGCTGGAGTACCTCCCCTGTGAAGACAGGCTGACAGAGATGGAGTTGTTTTTCCTAGAAAAGAGAAGGGTCCAGGAAAACCTGAGAGCACCTTCCAGTACCTGAGGGGAGGCCTACAGGGAAGCTGGTGAAGGACTTTTCACAAGTGCATGTAGTGATAGGACGAGGGGTAATGATTTTAAACCGAAATAAGGTTGATTTAAATCTGATCTTAGGAAGAAGTTCTTTACTGTGAGAGCGATGAAGCACTGAAACATACTGCCCAGAGAAATTCTATCAATTCTATCCCTGTAACTGTTCAAGGTTGAATGGGGCTTTGAGCAACCTGCTCTACCCAGCCCATGACAGGGAGTTGGATGATCTTCAAGGTCCCTTCCAACCCAAATCATTCTATGATCTGGAAAAAAAGCCCTCTTCCCTCCCTATGCCCTCAGCTGAATTCTGGCAGTGAGGAGAGAGAAATGTGGTGGTGGGAACAGCCAGATGCAGTGTACATAAAGCATATATGACAAGATATCTCCTGTGATATACCAGCTTGAAAACTGACATAAACACCAGCAAGATCTTAAAGGGTGATGACCTGTTTTTGATACTACTACCATGTCATTTCTGCATCAAAACACAGGGGTATTATCACTTTGTTATTCCTACTCCTTCTGGTTTATCTTATGCCTTACTGCTTTGAAGATGCTGCCGGTTAATTACTGAGGAGTTTATGTAGCAGAAAGGCATCTGTGCAAAACAATGGGTTGCTCACTGTTTCCTACAAGGATTTCACGTAATGAGGAACAGGGCAAAAGATGTCTTCCCTCAGGCTCTAGAGTTTCAGACAAATCAGAAAGGGGAAGAAAACCCCTGACTTCTTCCTCTTGGTAGGTCAGAGGTAGACAGGAAAGCGTTGCTAGGGAGGTCGACAGGCTGTCATTATCCATCAAAATCAATCCTCTGTGAATAAAGTTCTGTTTTGAAATTAAAAAGAAATGCCAGATTTTTATCAGTGTCTTCATATCAGCCTTTCCTACATAGCCCATTGAACAGTATTTGCTCCAAGAATAGGTCCTATTTCATTCTTTGTGATTTAGGGATATCATAATCTGCCAGCTGATTATAAATCATAGAATCAATGAATCATTTTTGTTGGAAAAGATCGCTAAAATCATCGAGTCTAATTAACCCAGCACTGTCAAGTCCACCACTAAACCACATCTCCAAGTGTCTTATCTACATGTTTTTAAATACCTCCAGGGGTGGTAATTCCACCACTGCTCTGGCCAGACTGTTCCAGTGCATGACAACCCTTTCAGTAAAGAAGTTTTTCATAATATCCAATCTGAACCTCCCCTGGCTCAACTTGGGGCCATTTCCTCTTGTCCTATTGGTTGTTAAATGGGAGAAGAGACTAACCCCCACCAGGTTACAAGCTCCTTTCAGGTAGTTGTAGAGAGTGATAAGGTGCCCCTGAATCTCCTTTTCTCCAGGCTGAACAACCTGAGCTCCCTCAGCTGCTCCTTATCAGACTTGTGCTCCAGACCCATCTCCAGCTCTGTTGTCCTTCTCTGGACACGCTCCAGCCCCTCAATGTCTTTCTTGGAGTGAGGGGCCCAAAACTGAACAAAGGATTCAAAGTGTGGTCTCGCCAGGACACAGTACAGGGGAAGGATCACTGCCCTGGTCCTGCAGGCCACACTATTACTGATACAGTCCAGGATGCCATTGGCCTTCTTGGCCACCTGGGCACACTGCTGGCTCATATTCAGCCACTGTCGACCAGCACCCCCAGGTCCTTTTCTGCTGGGCAGCTTTCCAGCTCCTCTTCCCCTGAACCTGAAGTGCTGCAAGGGGTGACCCAAGGGCAGGACTCAGCACTTTGCTGTTTTGTACCTCACACAGTTGGCCTCAGCCCATCAATCCAGCCTGTCAAGATCCCTCTGCAAAGCTTCTCTACCCTCCAGCAGATCAACACTCCTGCCCAACATGATGTCATCTGCAATCTCGGGGTGGGGTACACTCAATCTCCTCCTCGGGATCATCAGTGAAGATGTTAAACTGGACTGGCCCCAATAATTTGCCCTGAGGAACCCCACCAGTGACCAGTCACCAACTGGATGCGGCAGCATTCTCCACCTCTACCTGGGCCCAGCCATCCAGCCAGGTTTTTACCCAGCTATCAGTGCACCCATCTGTGGGGAACTGGACTTTTTTAATTGCCTTAAGTCATTGCTACTATAGAGAGATGTGCAAAGAAGCCAGGATAGTTAAGGTAAAGGCTGAGGGGAGGAGGACATAGCCCACAAAAAGAGAGAAAGGTCATGCCCCACTGAAGCAAAGAAGGCGTTAGGAGTCTCATCTTTTTCTTCTTCCTTTGTCACTATGTTTCCCACCACATCCAATAAAGGATTTAGATTCTCCTTAGCTCTCCCTTTGCTGTTGATATATGTATAGAAAGGTATTTTATAGACTTTAATGGCAGTAGCCAGATTTAGAAGGCTTACAGCCTTCTAAATTTCTCACTGAAAAAACCTCACAACATCTTTGTAGTCCCCCTGAGTTGCCTGCCCTTTCTTCCAAAGGCCATAAAATCTCCTTCTTTTCCTGAGTTCTAGCCAAAGCTCTCTGTTTAGCCAGGCTGGTTTCTTCCCAACTAGCTCATCTTTAATAAAAAATCATCTGGATTTAAAAGTTCATGTGTGTTTAGTAAGAGGAGATTGAAAAGGCAGTCTGAAAACCTGTTAGTTAACTTCCTTGCACAGCAGCATGTTTAGATGAAGGGCACAAATTGCAGTTCCCATTTCTCACATCTCCTGATAAACAAATCAGATTTTCTGCATCATAGAATCATTTGGGTTGGAAAAAATGTTTAAGACCACTGAGTCCAACCATTAACCCAGCACTGTTAAGTCAGGTAAATCCAATTCCCATTTTCGCTTCCTCTGCAATATCCAGGAACAGAAGATAAAGGAGAGGTTGATGTCTGCTGGGCCACTGATAAATAGGAGACCCTGGAAGCCATAACAATAAAACCTTGTGTTGCACACAACCCGTCCCTTGCCTTGCCAGCAGCTCTCAGTGCTGCAAGTAGTTCGTGCTGCTCTGAATCTCAGTGGCTGGAGGTTCATGTGGCCCTTAAAGCAAAGGGCAACCTTATGCCCCAGCTCACATTTTGTGTAACCTTCCATACTCAGAGGGGCTGCCCGGGGCAGGAACCAGCAGAAAACAGCTGCAGAGCACAAACGAAAAATAAATTTAACAAGTACTAGATAGACTGGAAATGCATTTTAAAGTATCTCATTTTCTTACTATCAACCAGAGGCCAATTAAAACAGCAGCAGTACAGAGTGTCATTGATGCTCAGTAACTCACTGAAGTATAAGGCAACTGCCTCTCCTGGAGCCTGTGCATTTTGCAAGTGAGAATTCATACTCTGTGATCAGCTTTATTTATCCGAGAAAGACTGAGAGAGTGTATCCAAGGTGCATCCATCTAACCTGTTTTAAATGTCTGCTCTATGAAAAAAGAGTCCTTGCTGAGAAGTAATTATTATATTCATTGACTGCAAAAAGAAGCTTTTTAAATTTTTTGCCCCAGCTAATCAGATAGATCCTACTTCACCTCAGTTACAGGTGAAAACTATCATCAAGAGCAGGAAAGTACTGGTGGAGTACTCCATGGGGAGATGTTTCAGGTACCAAAGCACCTTCCCCTCTTCCTTCCTTTTTACAGTGGTTTATACCTCAGTGTCATAGAATAAATCAAGTTGGTAGTCCCTCTTCCAAGCCAAAGTGGGACTGTGACAGGTTTCTCAGCCTCTCTGGGCAACCTGTTTCAGCATCTGACCACCAGTGACAAAGTATTTTCTCTGAACCTCACAGACTAGAATATACGCCCTCCTCACGTTAAGAATTTTTTTCTTTATTTATAACCAGGATTCCACTTGCCGCCACTTTTGACAACTGCCTCTTGATCCTTTCATCATGCACCTCAGTGCATGGCTCCATCTTCTCTGAGAATCTTAAGTTGTGGGAATCTGCAATGCCCTGTCCATTAACTTTCTGTTCTCTAGGGTGTCTAACCTCAACAGGCAAAGCAAGCGAATAAAGACTCCTTGTGTGCAATTCATCTGACGCACACAAATGTCTGTAGTGCAGGTGTCTGTTCTCATGGATAATAACTGGAGACTAGGTTTATCCATTTATACACAGATGTCTACACCAGACTTGTCTACAGTCAAGTGAGTCCCACCCATTGCAGAGAGTGAATGGTCTGAGTAATATACAGAAGTGCAAAAATTTATGTGCCAGACTCATTTCAAAACATGTGAAGTGGGATTCATCCCACCTTGCTCCAAATGTCTTCAGTGCACGTGTCTAAATTAGAGCTGGTCCTCTAGACTCCTCTACGCTCAGTGGACACAAATAGACACTTCTAAAGTATAATTTGTTGGACCTATTTTAGTTGTCAAGAGAAGATGAGAACAATGACTCTCCATTAGCTGACAAAAATGGGAATCCAGACAACATTCACAGGTATGTCTGTGGCCAATCCATGTACCTAAAATTAAGACAAATTTATCTCAATGCCACATTACTCTGTGTCATATTATTTCCAATGTTACAAGTTTTATTGGTATTAATTCCAATTTTTTGAATGAACATAGTCCTAAAATTCCAGCACTGAGTTATCCCACTGTATATTATTGATCTGATTCAAACATCAGTGAAGCCACTGAAAGCCTCTGAAAGGGCACAGGTGGGATTTGGCTTCTAAAGGTTGCTGAAGCAATTGAATGGTTTGCATCCAAGTGCATTTTTACCCTGTACAAGGTACAATTCATTATAACCATATTTACATTCTGCAAAGACTCAGACAAAGTGGCCTGGAGGGTTTTTGTCATCAGGTCTTATTACAATGCAAATGAGCAGGTGTACTACTTAGACAATTCCACAAGCAGACCCCTTCATTCAACATGTTGATAACAATGTGTTAGCCTTCATCTGCTACTGCAACGTAGTGTGCCTGCAATGAGTGATGCCACAGGCAACATATGTTAACAAAAAAAGCCAAGCTTACACATCAAATCTTTGGAACAGACTAGATTTTGATTTCAGATTCGTAGGAAGAAAAAAAAAATAAAGATAGAGAATATTCACTGAGACTGTAAACAGAAGTATGGAGGAAATTCAGAAATCTAATTCCCTGTGCAAAAGCGATTTGCATCCTTGGTTTCCTTCGCAGGCACAGTCCTTTCATTCTTACTGCCACAGGCAGAGACTAGGTTTTCCATATGAAATGGATATGATAATGCAGATAAATGGTTCCCAGACAAGAGTGAGCTAAATTTTAGTCATCTCAGAGCATGGGCAGAACTCTAGGACAAATCTAACACAGCAGTACAGACCTGCCTGCAGATTCATAGCTACATATGGCTGAGACGCACTCTAAGGTTGGCAATTTTGTATGGGCAGTACGACGGCTTGCACTTTATAATCCCGAAACTGGTGTTTAAGAGTACTGGCAGATTTTCGGTCTGAACACGGAACCTTTGTGTCTCTCAAGTATGTCTTTTAGAGTGCCTGTGCTTCAAGCTCCTACTTTGTTAGTCCCTACTATGAAATACCCAGCATCTGTTACCTTCTGCCACATGTGCCTGTAAACTTAGATCAAAACCAAGGCAGGAATAAGTCCCTAAACCAGCCCAACAGGATTGTAATAAGTTTATAAAAGGATGTGATCCGATGAGAAGGGGGAGATGATGCACTGACTAAAATGCTTGGAAGACATGAGTTTTTTCATAGTTCGTAGTTCCTCTAAAGGAAGTATTTAGTCTTTCTGTGCCTCAGTCTGTCATCTTTAACTAATGTTGATAATCTGCTCTATGCCATACAGGCATAGGACAGAAACTCATGAAGACCTACTGTGTGTTCTGTGATTGCAACTTACAGCAACACATAAATATCTCCTCTGGATGGTATCACTTTGCATATGAGAAGGACATGAAGCAAAATATATAGAGCAAATACACACATAAAGAAACAGAGATGTAAAAACCTGACACAGGAAATTTGCCTTTTTTTTTCTTTTTTTTACAAATGTGAATTAGTCAGAAAGAATCTATTCACTTGCTTTGGAAAGAGCAACATTTTAAGCCAAGAATAAGGTCTCTGGATAGTCTTATGATTAAGGTGTCAAAGTATTTGTAGTAACTAAATGGAGTAAATGCTGGAGCCTCAGATTTGCAGAGGTCAAAACCACAAGACTCCTGTTTTTTCTGGAGTAGAACTTCAGTTATATTATTAAAATAAACTCATGTCTGTTTCTTTTTCCTCTCACTTTTCCTCCCTATCCCTCACTCTTTCTCTCCCACTAAGGAGACGAGCCCTGCTGTGGCCTACACTGATTACTTAGAGACTTACAATACCTGATAATCTGTCATTTCTTGAAATTCAACCTGTGTTTCATTGAAATGGAGAATTCTGAGGTACTTAGGGCTTGTATAGAAATGTTATTTATGATGTCTGTGGATTTTCACTTCTAGAATACTAAAAGAAAATTCTGATTTTATTGGCATGAGTGTAAATACAGACTAAGTTCACTGACGTCAACAGTGTGAAAGCCAGATGCTGCTCCTCCTGGAGCTGACTTCAAATGAACTAAGAACTGGTGGGCACCGAGGAGCTCCTGGGTACAAATGAGACCAGAGTCTGTTTGTTAAATCTTTGCTGGAGGAATTTTCTCTTGGTAAGACTTTATTGTATCATGTTGCAGAGCCATATAGAGAAAGACTTAGGGCAGCTCTGCTCAAAAACTGATTGATTCACAACGAAGAGCCTACAGGATACTTCAGACATCTTGTAAAATAAGAAAGTAAAATAAAAAACCTGGATAATACGCCATCTTTACTCCTTGTTTGCTCTTCCATATCTTACCTATGTGTGGAATGACAAATGGCCAAGCTTCGCTTCCATTAGACTTGTTTCAGTCACAGACATTCAACAAGCAATAATAAAGACAGAAACATTTTTACAGTGAATTGTTGGACAATATTACATTCTTACTTTTCCTCAGAACTTTGAGTTTCATGGGGAAGAAGGGAGCTAGGCAGTCAAAGAACTGTGGTTTTAAGACAATTAAATATTTTTTTACTTTGTTGCGTTCTAAATTTTTTGCTATATTAACTGCCGTACATTTTGAGCAAAGACTAATCTTTAAGTACATACTCAATCACATTTATTTCTGTTCAGCAAGAAAGAAAGAAGGAAAATTAATAGTTATGACAGGTGCTAGTTTGCTTTTACTGGTGTAAGTCCGCTGTCACGCTGCTGAAGAGCACATTGTTCAGCCTTGCAAAGGCAGTGATTTCCAAATGCCCTAATTGCCCTTAAACACTCTCACAGCTCTTCACTCAGAGATGGCAGCCTTATGACTCAATGCATTTCTCTAGCCAGTGTGTCTAGAAATTATTATGATAATGTACACGATATGCTGCTGTCACACTTCATCACTTCTTATTATGTACAGCATCAGGTACTGACTTAATGGTTTTATAATCAAACCTCTTCTACACAGCATGTCTTTGGCCAGACAGAAAAAAAATCACAGTGCAAGTTTTACACCTGAGCCACATGTATATGGGAGTAATCTGTGTCCCTGTTTTTCTCTAACTGATCTTATGTAAGGTAATTTTTGACTACTTCTATTCACCCTTATTAAACAGAGAGCTGTGGGTGACCTGATGACTGACTGATTTAAATGATGCAAGAAAAAAGGATGAGTGAAACTTATAGATCATCAGTGCTAAATCTCATGCTTACAATCTTTATTCTGATGGGTGTTTCAAACATCTACTCCAAGTCCTTCTCACCCCTCTTACCTTCAAAACCACCAGACCAAAATGGAATTAAATGATGCAAAACTCTGTATTCCACAACTGGGAAAAAGCCTAAGACATCACTGGTGTTTCTGATTTAAAGGCATGGAGGTTGTAACCATTTAGAGTCATTGCAGAAGAAAAATCCTTCTTCAGAAAACTCCTAAACATAGCAAGGGAAATATTTCATGGCTTGTTCACTAAGCAGCCATTGATCTATAAGAGGAAAATTATTGAGAAATTTGTGATATATTATTATGTTGCTACCTTCAACATTTTATACTCCTGCAACAGCAGGAGATTTGTGGGGTGAATCGAGATCCACATTGAAATAAATGCAAAAAAAAAAAAAATCCACTGATTAAGCAGGTCACTGTGAGCAAATCTCACTGGCCATGGTCACAAGACACTTCTCATTAGCACTAAAAGCAGTAAGACTCTTCAGTCAATGTCTTGTCTCCAGCTTTGCTACTCATCTTCTTTCTAAAGGAGAAATGGAAAAAATAATGGCAGTTAAGTTATTTAGAAGACAGAAAAGATATTCCTGGCCCTGGAAGGCAGACAGCAGTAATTTGGATTTATCATATATGTCACAGTAGATAGCAGTTATGCATCCTTTCATATCCTTCTGCCTCCATTTTGGAGAATATCAGTGGATTTAAAATCCATAACTTCCTCTCCCAGAATTCCATTTTTCATTCTGGGTTCATCTCTCTCCTATCATTTTTCCCCATAAGCTTAATTAGTTTCATGTTGGAATAATGCGTTATTCAGACGTTATCTGTCTTATTTGGGAAGCTATTTCAACATTTGTGATGTCAATTAATTTTCGGTGTAAACATATCCGTGATAAGTTTGTCTATATGATTTTCCACCAGAATAATCATCTAACATAAATATTCCTACTTTATTGCTACTGTTAAATGTTTTCTTCTCATGTCAAAATCTACTTATATGAAGTAACTAATTTCCCTCTCACAAGACTAAATAAGGCAAGCTCTGCTAATTAACCTGCTAAAGTGTGTTCAGTATTTCCCCAGTCATTCAAAGAGACTTTTTTAGTCTCTACTTGATGTGGGATTTACACACATGGTTCTACATCAGGCCATCTAAAGGTTTGTGCTAGGATCTTAAGATCTTACTTGTTGTAAAAAAACCCTATAATTTGATACATCCAGTAGTTCTATCTTTTTATGGCCACACTCCCCTAAGAATTCATATTCGTCTCAAGAACAAAGGGATCCTAAGGATATCTAATTTCTTTTGTTGATAACGAACCACTACAGAAGAAGTTATTCAATGAATTTCTATTATTTGCACTTTACATACTTTGTATTTTGCTGGTAAAAAAAAAATCTTTCCTTTTATTATGATCTATCTATTGCCAATAGCTTTCAACCATGTATAGATTTCATATAAGGTGTAACCATAAGCTCTGTTGAGTACACTCAGTAGGTCTATTTCTAAGACCAAGCATGGAGGAATGTAACTAATAACAGCTCTCCACTCACATCTTATTCGCACATCCTTGAACTACTTAGAGTATTTGTTCAGTTTGAATTATTTTCAAATTATGTTGCATGTGTGTCCTGAATCTGTAATTAAGTCAAAATAGAGTTCTTGCAATTGTACTTCTATGTTATCAGCTTTACTTTTCAATGGCTCTTCAATATTAAGGCAAAAAATAATATATTAGTTTATTTCTGAATGGCATTCCAGCATTCAGGAATGAATGCGTAATTATAATACCATCAGATTGTGTGTTATTTCTGTGCTAAAAATGCTATAAAGGGCTAGTCCAAAGCAAAGATGCCCACACAGAAATACTGGCTTTTTCTATTTGCCTGCTCTGTTATATTACAGCTATTGCAATGGACAGTCTGACAAATTTAAGTTTACCATTAACTACATGATATTTTTTAGTAGCTGCTTGAAGATCCACAAGGAGAAATAATATTGTTGCATCAGCACTAAAGATGAGCCCCATGCCCCACAGGTTAGAAAAGTCCTGGTCTTTGATTTAGATTTATTTGTGTGAGCTGTAAATAACTTAATCGCTGCATTTTTTAATCTGTCTTACTGATATATTACGGTCAGTTTTCCTTAATAAAATGTATTTATCTGGCCAGGCCTTGTAGGAAAGGTAAATTATACAATAACTTAGAGTAAGAGATTCAAGATGCATAGTTTGATTAAATTCTCATCAAAATCCGTGGGAGTTCATTAGAGTTTAAGAAGCTGACTTCTTTATATATAAAGTTCTTGGCAGCTCACTAGCCAATCTTTACAATAGATTTTTCACTTTGGGGGTGCAGTTTCATGACCATTTTAACCCAGTGTATGGATGGGCCCCTGGAAAAAAAAGGATGATTCTGCCTTTCCTCACATTCTCAGCTATATGTTCCCACAAGGCTGTCTGATTTAAAATCCACAAAAGTGGATTTGTTTTCAGCCACACTTACAATATCCCAATCTGACTGACCAAACACATGTCCTCATATTAGGAAAGTGGGTGACAAAATGCCTGGCTAAAACGAGGAGGAAAAGGGACAACAGCCTCCATCAACAATG
Source organism: Lepidothrix coronata (assembly GCF_001604755.1). Lineage (NCBI taxonomy): Eukaryota > Metazoa > Chordata > Aves > Passeriformes > Pipridae > Lepidothrix > Lepidothrix coronata. The sequence goes on from NW_016690200.1 coordinate 1,606,238, forward strand.
ATACAAATCAGCTGCACTGAACATGAAATTTAGCTCACCCTTAAGTCAAACTGCCATATGGTTTGGGCACTTGCAATGTATCGTATCACCTGTAATTAACGTAGGTATTTTCTGTCTCAGACTGAAATCTATTTAGTTATTGTTATTTTAGCCAACGTTAAAGGCAGACATCAGTTGCAGGGAACTGATGCAGCAGACGAGAAGGAAAAACCATATGTCCCCTTTTGCACTGGAAATTGAGGAGCTACTGACTAAAGCACTGGTTAACTTGCCAGTGCTTCAGCAGCACCTAAAAAGTGTGATCCACTCAGTGTGAGCCAGGGATTCTCCCTGATTGATTCTAAATGGCAGAGCTGAGCTCTGGATCATCTGCTTTGGAGCATTTATATGTCAGAAGACAGAAACTAGAAACCTTGAAGGACTCAAGGAGTAGGAAAATCACTCTGAACATCTAAATATGCAGCAGGGAAACACCCCATTTACAAAATAATTTCCCTCCTCCATGGAACAAATTGGAATGGACTCAAAAATTATATAAAGTCTCAGATCTCTGTATAGAAAGATCAAATCTTAATTGTCTGTTTCTTATATTGAGATCATATAACCCTTTTTGTTTCTTACTGGCCTGTATATCTCATCTGATCTTCACCTGAGCTCATTTTCTGAGCCTGGATTCCTGCCCTTAGATCCCACACAAGTCTCAGATGCTTATTGTAAACTGAACTGGTCAATAATGTATTTACAGCTTTCACCCTTTTCTCCCTTCCCTTCTGGCTGCCCCATCTCGTGCTCTTAACAAGAAGCATCCATTATTTAAAGGTACGTAGAAGACATCGTGTTGTTTGGTTAGTTTTCTTTTCTTCATGGAGAGCAATTTATGCTTGTTTGTGATGTCAAACAGAGGAGCAGCAAGCCCAAGCCCTCATCTGCAATAATTAAATGGTTTAATCCATATGAGCTGACCTATTTGAGGTTTTCTTTTTGCAACACTTCGGTGTTGTATTTTGTATGAATATAGCTTAGGGCAATATTTAAAAAAATCTTTGTTGAGGGGTCTAAGGATTGAGTTTTTCATTTGTTATTTGTTTGTTTGAATGAGAAACCAGTATATTTCTTTATCTTTATTAGCTTGCCCTGTTTAGATTTACACTTTTTGACAGTGTTTACCAGAAGTCTGCATGCTGCTTTTCCTGTCAAACTCTGTTATTCTCACAGTGCTATAGAAGCTGTAGAAGCAGCATAATGACTCTTTCACAACAACATTTCAGTTGCTTGACCTTTCAAAAATAAAGCCATTTTTTTCATTGATTGCAGAGATTATAAAATTCCTCTTCAGCACACCTGTCCTTACCATTTTGTCACCTCTGTAAAGGAAAAAAATCACCATCTTCTTTTGGAGCCATTCACTGGGTAGACTCAAAAGTTCACCTTTCCTTTGGACAGCTAAGTGAGGTTCCTGAATTAGAAGTGCAATCATGCTAAATTACTGCCATAGTCCAGAGGGGCACATTTCCAAAGAGTAATTCAGCGCTCTAGTGCTTTGACTTGAGAGGTCTGTATCTCTCTGTCTGCAAAAAAAAAAAAGAATCCTAGGAACACCATGAAAAAGCACACCATCAAGTTTGCAGGGAGCATTGAGCAGAGAGGGGGCTTGTATAGGGCTACTCAGGAAGAGAATGAACAGGTTCACAGTTTGCTCTGTGGGATACTAGAGGCTGACATTATAAGCCGTACAGCTTCATTCCACCCTAGTCATAATTAAGGATGTTTCATAAAAAAAAACATAAAATCACCCATAAAAATCACCCAAATGTGTTTGGAGGAATGTTTCATATGTGCTTTAGCAAGACTGAGATATTCATATCTTTTAAATAGCCTGGAAATTTTCATCTTATATGCACATTAAATATAAGACACCAATAAAATTATCTTTAGAGGCATGCTGGTCAAACACTCAGTGGAACAAAGACCAAACTAAAGCCACTGAACCAGGAAATATGACAGTCCTTGTGTATTTTTAGAGATACCTAATAATCTCTTCAGAGACAGAAAAATGTAGTTTTAAAATAGCTCAGTTGCTTGGGCAAGCAAATAACATCAACACAGAACAGATGAGTCTGTATTTTGCACCTTTTGCACTCTTGCCAATTTCACTTTTTAATTTAAAGACTTATTAAGAAAGAAATGAGTATTTATTCAAAAAAAAATAAGGGAGAAGCAAAGTCCTAGGAAATTCAATAGCAAAATTTCCTTTGACTTACAAGAGGTGAGAATGTCATTATTCAACAGACCTTGTTCCTTGAACATTTGCTGTTTCAACTAATTTCTACTGCTTAAGTGACACAGGGAGTAACAACTGTTCTTTGTATCTCTTATCTCCTAGTGCTACTGAAGTGGACTAGATGAATCAATCAGACATCCACTAGAAATTCTAACCTACTCCTGAAGCAGCTTAAAAATAGAATTTTAAGGACCAAAATGTTTCATTGAATAATACCAAATCAATTAAAATTCTTACATCTGGTAAGGGTTCAATTTGCCTAGAAGCTTGTGGGCCAGTCACGTAGGATGGCTTCGAACACACACAGAAAGGGAGTTTAGTGCCACACACAGGAATGGAATCATCATCTTGACCCCATCTTTTTCTGTGCCATCATTACAGACATACTCTGCAAGGTGAAACATATTTCACTTGTGTTTTATTCTAATGTGATCAAAATTTACCTTGTTTTGAGCTAAGGCTTAGACCAGATGACCTCCAGAGGTTCCTTCCAACTTACATTATTCCCTGTCCACCATTCTATTTTGTCGTTAATCTTTCTTTGTTGTCAAGTATAAAATTTGTCTATATATTTATTAGATTAATAATATTATATTAACTTTGTGCAATAGAAACTCTGTGATTTCCTTCACACCCTATTCTTGATCCAGATGGAAAACTGCTTAATAAACGTGAAGCCAACAAAATCACTCCAGATATTGCCTAGTGTAGCTAAGTCTTCTTACACTAAAGGTATTCAGCAGATAATTTATAGCAAACAAATGATGTTTTAGATATTCAGAAAACTTTTCTCATTTTGTGATTTTATGCTTAATGGCTTTAAGAAACAAAACAAGGGTTTGTATTTCTGCTCCCTTGCTGTCTGGGGTTTTTAAAGCTGCTTCTTTGCAGACTGCATTATAATTTAAAAAAAGGTATAAGAAAGTGAGACTTCAGAGACAGAAATGCCTTTTACTTTTCATCAGTTCTGCTGCGTGGTCTCCAAACAAACTCCCAGCCTGCTGATCTTCTGTCAGGAAAGTATCATAAACTGACAAGATAGTAAAATCCCAGAAGTTTTTATGTTGATATCAAGCTCACAGCCACGTCATAATTCCCTTAGTTCCTTGGTCAGTCTGACACCTTTGCCTTTACCTCAGCTGCTCACCTCAGTAAACAACACTTTACCAGGAGAAAAATATGTCAATTGATAATTTTTATGTTTACATTTAAAACGTATAAAATTAATGTTCATGACAGCACCTAAGGCTAAACTCTACACGGGTTCTGAAGGGTAAAGGAGATTTTACATATGGCCATAGGTCTGCAAGGCTCTATCAAGGGAATGCAGAGAGATGACTTGGATCACTGCAGGCTTCAACACCATCAGGAGGGGAAGCAGAGGGACAGGCACTGGTCTCTTCATTCTTGTGACTGGTGACAGGACCTGAGGGAACAGCATGAAACTGAGTCAGGAGAGATCTATGTTAGGTATCAGGGAAAGGGTTTTCAGCTAAAGAGTGGTCAAGCACTGAACAGGCTTCTCGGAAGTGGTCACAGCACAAGCCTGACAGAGTTCAAGAAGGGTTTGGACAACACTCTCAGGCACATGGTGTGACTCTTGGGGTGTCCTGTGCAGAGCCAGGAGTTGTATTCAATGATCCTGATGGGTCCCTTCCAACTCAGCATGTTCTCTGATTTTATGATCTCTGAAGCTGTCTTGTTTGTTTTTCATGGTTCATTGTTTATTAGTACTTGTACTCTGCTAAACCCTAGGAGTTTCATTTATAACCAGAAAAAACTGCACAAACACTGACATTTCTACATCCAAAAGCTTAAGAAGGCTCCCACCCCACAGAAATCAGAGCCTGAAGAGATGGAGGTTTACCAGGGAAAACCTTCCCTTTTATCCTCACCCGTACAGCTGGGAGCAGTGGAATATTGGGAGAAAGAATTTATCCATTGCCAGTTTCCACAGCAGCAGCCACACAGCTGTACAGTGGCACATTCAAGCTCATAACCCTGTTGAGAAACAGTCTTTTACCCATAGTTATTTCTCTACATGTGTATTTACATAGTTCTATATATGTGATGCCCACTTAGGCACAAAGACAGAATTAGAAAAGCAGACTTGAATCATGGCATAAAATCTTACATACTGATAGCTCTTATTGCTGCTAGGACTCACACTTTCTATTTTAACAGTCTACTTTTAACACTAGATGAGTTAGATGACTTAAATGAATTCATATGTTATTGTGTTTTCCTGACAAGTCTATGTGAAGGAAAAACAAATTTTGCCAGACTAGAACGGCAAGAAATTTCTAGCAATTCAGAGGACCCAGCATTATAGTTATGAAATCATATTCAGTCCCTGAATACAATATGGTTAATAAATTATTTATAAGTATTAATAACAATAAAAATAATGCCAAATTTCAGTAAGACTAAAGTAATGGGTAGACTTACCTCTGACTTATAATGCTGAGTAATCATCTTCTTAACTTTTGGGTAATCTCTCATTGCACACTATTGGGAACATTGTTTTGAAAGGTTTAAGCAAACATAACACATTACAGACAAAAGAAATACTTTTCATTTTACATTTCCAAGCTGCTCTGCACAAGCATTTTGTGCTGTTGCAGACAAGAGAGCCCGTGTTCATGACTCACTGTCACTTTGGCTCACCCTATAGCCAGTCCCCCAAATTAATCAGAGCTGCACAATTCAAAAGCAGAACAAAATGATTAATTAAAATAATTTGTTGTCAAACAAAGAGACCTACTGTGTGAAGGGAAAGAATGGGAAGGTAACAGGAAGAAAAACAAATCCTGATAACACAAATGAATGGGAAATCTAACCCACTAGGAAGAAAATAATAACAAGAGCAGCAGAACTGAATAAGCTGGATGAGGCTGATTATAAGTATTGGTTCAAGCTTTGCTTGCTGAGCTGCATGCAGAGCAGTTTCTCTGAGATCTAATAGTGTGTGAAGTCAGTCTGGAGCTGTCCAGGACACTATAAAGCTTTCTGTCTCTCCTGGCCATCACTTCCCATATACCTTCATAATGGTCAGCTTTGTGACTTCTTCCCTTCTCTCAAATGAAGAGGAAATTAGCCAATTCAAAAAATGTCAGTAGGGAGAGACACACAAGAAAGCAAGATCAAATAAGTCCTATTGTTTCAGAAAACCTGGCTTCCCTTGTATGCCACAACTGTGCAAGACAGAAAGAAAGGCTTTAAATAATATCAAACATTTTAGATTTGGTCACCCTTCTTTTCCCTAGTAGTTAGTGACTGTACCAATAGCTGTCCTAGCCCTACCTGTGCTCCAGTCCTCCCCTCCAGTCACCTTTTGGATTCTCCAGAATGCCTATCCTCCACACAAAGCAGTTAGTCCTCCTACCAATTTCCTCTCCCCACTGTAAAAAAACAGTTTTGCAGAACTTTAGCCTCCCCCTGTTCCCATCCTAACTGGCCTATTGTACAAAACTGCCAGAGAAAGAGGACAGGAAAGAGGCCAAATGAGGATAGATTTTTCCGGAAGCTTTTCCTATCCATTTATAAAACACATGCAGCTCTGTTAAAGAGGAAATCCACACAAATCCCTCCGCTCCCTTTCACCGCCTGACTTTGATATTTACTGTGATGCACAAAGGTGAATATCTTGCTTCTCTGGTAGCCCAGAAAGGCAGCATGCTTGGCTTTAATCCAACATTCCTGTAGAGCATCACATTTTTCTCCCAAGGGAACCCGCTGTCCTTTGGCATGTGACTCATTGCTAGTCCAACACCAGCAATGCTTTGCCCAGCTGGTCTGCAATGTTTTGTTTGGATTCCCAGTCATGCAGAAGACAAGACCTGGTGAAGTCAGATCTCAGAGAGACCACAAAGGACATAGAAACAATACCACTGGTATGAGTTTCTATGTTTCTTTGACTGCATATAACATGTCTGATTTGACTTCAAATAAAAAAGATCAGCTTGTTATGGCAGGAGGATGCAACTTAGCTGGATGAGTTCTTATTGTGCTTTTTACAACTACCTTTTAGTTGCTGTCTGCTGACCAGTTTTGAGTGTAGTAGTTACGCCAGCTGCATTCAGAGCAGTTCCTGAAGTATATTTGTGTTCTGAGAGCAATCTTTATGGTACTTTAGACAGCTTCTAATTTAGTACTGAATACAGTAAAATCTTACCCATTACAAGGTGCTCATGTGTTGGTGATGCATTAAAGTAAGCTGGAGCGAACTGTAACACTAGAACAGGCCTTAAGGAAGAGGTTTGCCCACCTCTGCTCTTTTCCAAAATGTTTCAGTTTTATTTCAAAAGCACTGTCCTTCGAAAACAGATTTTTGCCAAATCTGTTATTTGAAAAGAGCACTGGTCACTTGAAATATTTTCTTGGATGGGTATGTGGGGAATGTGTTACTGTTTCTTTCAAGATTTTTTTCACACCAGAAATTGTGAAGTTGATCTTTGATATCATGTGGACAATTAAAGGTGTGACAGGATTAGGGCAGCACAGAAGGCAGGAATACCAAATTCTATATTGTTTTTATCTGAATGAATAAAATAAAAATGTTGAAAACACAATGAGAAAACTGCTACTGAATGCAAATAATGCTGAAATTGTACTGTGACCCTCATTAGAGACCAGCTATGTTTTTAAAACTCATACCAACTTATTTGCATTTGTAGAGATTTGCTTGCACTACATAATGAAAAAAAGAACGGAAGCTGTTTCATTTCCATGATCTGGTAAAGGTGAAGAATCACTGCCCCAAGGAATAATGGACAAGAAGCAATGAAGTTCATATGACTAATGTAATGAAAAGGCTGGTTATCACTGATATTAACTCTAAGAAAACCTAGCTGTAAGGGAGACACAGCTACTGCTACATGTCTGAGTGGGGACGGCAGCTGAAACTCTCTTTCAAAGAGGTTGAAAATAGATTCATTCATCTTTTGTCCTTGACCCATGGAAGGGAGTGGACATCATGCTAATGACAATTGCTTCTTCCCAGGACTCTCATATGTCACAGAACTAGCACAGTCACCCTGGACTGCCATTAGCAGACAGGATCTGCCATTGAGCTGCTCTGAGCAGCATCACTTTGACACAGTGGCTACCCTAAACCAGCAGGTGACTTCTTCCACCTTGATAAACTTCACTGCTTGCTCTCCTGTTGCATTGGATTGAAGTCTAGACTGTATCATAAAACTCAAAATAAATAAAAGTACTTTAATATCCTTGGGTATATGAACAACTTATAAAAGTTGCATGGTCTGTGTGATTGTACTGAGAATTATAAAGGTAGTGACTGAACGTGTATGTTCTGTGTAGGCTTGTTAAAATCAGTATACCAGGAAAGGGTAAGGCATATCTAAGAATGAGCTGATTATCACAGGACTTAGTTTAGTCTTTGATGTGCTTTTTTTGAGTCCCCTGATATATAGGTTCAGGAAAAAGAGATGCATTCTGCTTTCCATAAAATCTTTCAGGAAAAAGAAAGGAATTTGTTTTCTTGGAAATGTGGGTAAAGGCAATTCAGAGATAACCTCTCACACTGATGGAAATTAGATAAAGGGAAACAGAAACAGGAAATTCAGAGTTTACTGGAAAACAGAATCTTCAGTTTCATTAACCAAGAAGGATTTCAGTGGCTCTTTCAAGTTTTAAATCTCCAGGAATACTCTATTATAGGTACTTGTCAATGAAAGCTGTTCACTGCACTTTTTTTGCCTTTTTTTTTTTCTTTTCCAGAGAACTGCAGCCCTATGCATCAATATCTAACTGAAGCCAGAAATTAAGTCTTGATTCTAGTTCCTAATTGGGAGAATCTTAATATTCCCCTCGCAAACAGGCAGGAGGAGCAAAACTTAAGGCTTGATGGAATGGGTCAGAAAGTACGAATCCAAGCAGCAGAGTACACTGTAGAGCTGACAAACCCAGCATCAACCTCTGACAGAGACTCCAGATGAGCAGAAGTCAACTCAGACCTAAATGCAGAATTTCATGCAAGTATGACCCTGAACCTAAGCCTCTGACACTCATCAGAGCATGGTCACAGTTTGGTGAAGACCTGGCTATTCCACTCCTGCTCATGGATGTGGTGTGCTCTTCTCCAGCTTGAGTGTCCCTACACCATCCTCTGCAACATGTGATGAAGAGGGCAGGGATGCAGCAGTGTTCTGGTCGTGGCAACTTGTTTATCCTCATTCATTAGCATAGCCATACCACTTGCAAAGATGTATGCTTGTTGATTTGTCATTTTATGGTGGCAATTTTACCCACCCTTGAATAGAAGGCTCTACAAGGTCAGTCAGTCTAGACCACAGCTTAGCCAAGAAATCACCATCAACTTGATTGCCTCCTTCTGAATCCTTGGGTAGGATCGGGGGTGGGTTTTGTTGCGTTAAACTTCAGACCATAACAATGTGCTGGGATGCTTTTCAGATTCCCCAGTCAGATACTACTGGCAGGAAACCCTGTTGTCATAATGGCACAGGTCTGTGTCTCTGTTGTTATATATCCATACTCCAGGAGCCACATATGGAAAAAAAGACCCAAAACAAATCTTTGTCAAGCTGGCTGTGACAGTGTGCAGGTATATACAGAATAGCCTCATGAGCATGCTCAATACTCCTTGGACAGCATTCTCGCTGGCTGCACTCGTGTCTGTGTTGCTGTGGTTCTCATGCACACTGTCTAAAGAGATGGTTAGATTAAAATTGGCATCTAGTTATCTGTACTAGTGTATCTGAAATAGAATATGTGTAATATGCTTGTACCAACCCAATCCAACACTGAAAGAATTAATTTCAGTGCTTCGTGTAAAAAATATATGACAATAAATGTCTGTTGTCTAGACCATTCTCATCAATCACTAAGATGTGAGGACTCTGCTGAGTGCCATGAGACACAAGCTGAGGTTTCTCTAAGCAAGTGAATAACTGCAATTAAACTCTGGAGGAAAAGCCCAATGGATTTGAGGCAGAAAATTAACAGTAGCTGTTAGCAGCTTTGATGCAGTTGTTAGAAGTTGCTTTTGTTTTTAATGTAAGTAGAAAAATCGATCACCTCAAACATTGTTCTCTGTCTCTAAAGTATTTTAACGTCTTTTCCACCCCCCAAAATAGCAGCACAGAACGAAATACTCCAAGGAGTCCTTTCATTCTATAGATTTGGAGCCCTGGTAGTGTACTGCAATGCAGCATTTATCCAAGACCTGGCCAGATTAGAATAGATGAAAGATATGTGCTTAGCAGAACTGTGTGTCTTCAGTCACCTTACAGCATACACACACTGGCAAACTTGTTTTAGCCTGGAAATACATGGGATGATAGACATGAATTAAGAAGTAGCATTGTTTGTTGGGGTTTTTTGGCATGCTTTTGCAAAAATCAAGGCTATTAATATTTTATTAAAGCCACAAAGCATTAATTTTTATGAAAGTTATATATTCTATTATTATTCATTAATGATAAAAAATTTTAATTATTTTCTTTTTGTATAGTGAAGTTCATATTTCTAAGATTTTCTTTACCTTTCTACTTGTTTGATTTCTAACATTATAAAAGAGAGTGTCTTAGAATCCAAGTCTTTAAAAACTCACGCTCTCAGAAAATATCACATGTGAATCATGAGAATAAATGACATGTTCAAGACACAAGAAACACAGCATTGTTCAGCAGCTTTTTCAAGTTCTAATATGTGTAATGATACATTGTTTATCTCATCACACTTTCTAAGTATTTGATAGACATTGGAAATGCAGAATACAATAAGAGCTACTGTCATCAGCTACAATGGTGATAAATGCTATCATCTTAATCATACATGATTAACTGATTTTAAAACTAGTCCAGAAGAACTAATTTAGTAGGATTTTTATCCTTTAAAGCATAAAACTGTTAAAAGCCTAATAACTGCTATTTAAACAGAATGAATGCCATCAGATGACTCTTTTGCAGGTAGATAAAAGTCTTTGGGTTTCACTAGATCTACATTTTAAATCATTTTTTTACAATATTTTTGAGTAGCTGCAGTTTTCATGAGTGTATCAAAAACAGTAATAACAAGAATCTGTGTCCTCACCTAGTAACAATCATGACTTAAAAACTGAGTTGTTTTCTCTCAAAATGAATAGAGGTCAGGAATGATTTTTCATGGAAAAGATCTATGCTTTAAAATTCCTAATCACTCAACCAGTAGAATTAATATATTCACCTATATCAGATATGTGGAAGTGGAAATGTGTTAGAAACGTGTTAGAAACATAAAAGATCTGCAGATTGGCAGGACAGCATTGCCATGAAAACAAATGGTAAAATACCTTTTCAAAAGTCATGAAACAGCTTTCATAGAATCTTAATCTGCTGAGGGATAATTAAACATGAACAAGACCTTTTGGCTGAGATACGAGGGTTATTTATCTGTTGCTAAAATCTGCCTTCAGAGGCTCAGCACAGCAATTGGGCCAGGCCCATTTTACAAAACTGCTCTCTTTGTTCAAGAATGCACCTTTTGCACCATGTTTTGTTTGAGTGTCTATAAATTCCCTTGAGATGTCATGTGCATTGGATGTGATAAACAGGATAGCAACCTCCACCAGCTAAGAAGGAAACACAAGCTTTCCTAAGCCTTGTGGGATTCTGGAGAATACATATTCCAGGTTGTAGTCAGCTTGTGACTGAAATGGAGAACTATTTCGAGTGGGCCCTTGAGCAGCAACAAGCCTTTGAGCATATCAAACAGAAGACAGATCATACAGTAGCTCTTGAGCCTGTCCAGACAGGACCAGATGTGTAAAATGTGCTCTGCACCACAGCCAGGGAACATGGTCTCACCAAGAGCCTCTACCAAAAAACATCAGGAGAAAACAGAGGTCAACCATTAGGGGTTTGGAGATGGGAGTATTGAAGTTCAGAAGTCCACTACACCACAGCTGAAAAAGTGATATCCCTTGGCTTTCCAAATGTAACAAGGGACACAGGAAAAATAGGAACAATAATGCTGCCTCTCACAGGGATGGCACGAATTAAAGGCAGTTAGGATGAGCTAGCAATAAGTTACTCATGCATTGCTCCGCTTCAAGCCGGTGTAACTCTGATGGGATAAAGCTTTATTCATATATATTAATATGAACATTAAAATATATTCATACATTCAAAGATATTTATTCATATTGCAGGAGTACCAAAAGATCTCTTAATGAGCCTGGAGCCAGTATAGCAGGGACTGTGATAAAATATTGAAAAAATTATCTCTGCTGCAAAAAATTTACTGTGGAAGTACTGCAGATGAGGGAACCAATTCATTTGAGATTATAGTGACAGTAGTGAGATTGCAAAGGATGCAAGAGCTGGCTAATTATCTTAACACAAGTAAGACTGTAACTCATGTCATCTGGCTCCATTACTCTGAATCAAGGCACAGCATCTCTGATCCTTTCCCTGGCAGGTTTTGTTTTTTTTCCACCCTCAACTGTTCTGTTGTTTCTGAATTACTCTCCAACCTAGAAAGAGTTGAGTTTCTTTGGTTAGCAGTCATGTTTCCTAAGCTTACTTTCAGTGATGTTTTCTGACTTTAACTATTAATGTATTATGTCCTGAGTGAATGTGCTAATCTCAGCAGAAGAGGTGGGAGTGATTGGAAGCAGGAGGAGGAGGAGGAGGAGGGAAGGTGCTCAGAGGGTTTCAGGTGCTGTCAGTCTGGTGCAGGTGTGCTAAGGAAGTGCCCCATAACCTCTGACTTTTAGAGAAGCAGTCTGAATGTGAATGTGATTGAGCAAGATAGACAGAATTAGTTTGGATACATCCCTGCTAAATTCAACCCAGAAAGAATACGCACTGCAAAAAAGATGCAAGTTCAGCATAAAATAGTTTCTAGACCATGCATGAGGAGGAGTATAATGGAAATGCCAGCACAGGGATAACAGCAGCAGCTGTAGTAGTGAGTGCTACAGGCTCTGAACAACACATTACTCCACAAGGCTACCTGCCTTAGTGCCATCACTTCTGCCAAGAGCAACGGGTTGTTCCGAGAAGCGAAGGACAGATTTCGAAGTGCTATAACAAAGATACCACTGTGGAAATGTTCCCTGATTTCTTGTTATCTGCTTGTCTGAACTTGTCTTCTTTAATTTCCTTTTGTCATTTAGAGGGAGAATTATTTGGGGTAGTGCGAGGCAAAAGAAAAAAAGAACCCTTAGAAAAAGAGATTGTGAAAAGAAGAGAGGGAAGAACAAGAAAATGTTATTTCAAAGGCATCAGGGTTGGAAACAGGACAAAATCTTTGCCCTACAGGATCGTAGTTGTAAATATCAATGGCTTCAAACTACTAATAGAACTGTTCAAAACTGTTTCAGATAAAACTCTTCAAAAATGTGTTTTCAGATCCACTGAATGCTTCAAGAAAGATTCTGAATGCTTCAAGAAAGATTCTATCACTACAAAAGCCTTTAATTTTTGTTAAAAAAAATTAAATTTAAAATTTTGTTTGAAGAATGTGACATTTTTACTTAAAAAGACAATTTATTCTTTGGAGGTTTTGTGTGTTTGCTTGTTTTCACTGACATTTTCTAATAAAGCATAATCCTACTCTGAAACACCAAAGTGCAAATTTTGCATAATTTTCAAAGAGCCTTCTTTCTGCTATGAAAAATTCTTCATGCTGTCACTCAGGTGAAAAACTGAACCATATGGACTTATTAAATATCTTAATATAATAATTTTAAGTAATATTTTTATAGAAATATAAGAATGACAAAATGTTGAATTATCAGCTGTTTGTCTTTTCTCTATGAATCAGAAAAATATAAATCCAGACACTATTTCAGGGATGTTGTTTATTTATTATAAACTTCTAGAGCAAGAGTTCCAGTATTTCACTCAAACATCTGTTCCAAGGCCTTACTAATCTGATAATTAGAAATTTTTCCTATTCTCTATTTTATAAATTTGTTTTGAAAATTCTGCTTGAAATATTTTGGTTTGAACGAAGTCAGCATCTCTTACAACACATCTATAGGATGTGGAGGAAAAATGGCCATCATTTTCTTAAAACTAATTAAATCCACTTCGCATATCCTTATGTTTCCACGTGACTTTCTTTTTACTGTATAAATAGAATTGTCCCACCCTTTTAACATAAACTGTGCTTTCTATTTCTTGCTCTTTTCCCCTCCTTTAGAGATTGTCCAGTTTATTTACATCTATCTTAATGCTTGTTCTCAGACTGGAGAACGGCACACCAGCAGAGGTCTCAGCACTGCTTAGTACAGCGAAATAATTGCTTTCCTTGTCATGCTGTTAATATATCCCAGAATGAGATTTGCCTTTTTTGCAACCACATTATCTTGTCGACTCACACGCAGTTTGTGAGCTGTGATGACCTTGGACCTCTCCTACTATACTGTTGTTCCTCTAGTTATTCTCCCATTTGTATTTGTGCACTTCAGGTTTCGTCCACAGACATTATCATTCATGGCACTTGTCTTTATTGAATTTCATCCTCATGGTTCAAACACTTGCTACATTTTAGCAGCATGGTTATGAATTCTGATCCGTTTCTCCAAAGTACACACAACCCTCCTCAGCCTGTCGTCCAAGAACTTTTGTACGTGTACCTCATTCCTTCATCCATACCACAAATATAAAGATAACCAGGACCAGGACCAAGGCAGACCTTGGTGGTGCCCTACCCAACACACCCTCCTTTTTTGATAGAGAAAGGAATGAAAATTACTCCCTAAGTGCCATTTCTCAGTCAGTTCCACATGACATGCAGTGGCTAATAATTCCTTACTTTGCTGGTATAGAAGGTCAAAAAGCTTAATAAAGTCAGAACACTTCACATTTTATGATTCTCCTCTGTCTGCTAAGCAAGATCATTCATCAGAGAAGGAAATTAGATAGGTTTGACATGATTTTCATTTGATAGATCTACACTGGACGTTTTCAAGTATTCCATTTTGCTCCAGTTTCTTATCTACTGATTGTTTAACAATCTGTTCTAGTATCGTCCCTGCTGTCAAAGTTAAAATGACAGGTATATCAATTTTGTACGTCTTCCTTCTTTATGTGTGAGAGTAGGTGCAAAATTTTCAGTAAATTCACACTTTATTTAGCCCATTAGAGAGGTAGTCACGTTTTCAAGATAGATAAGCACAGCAGGAAACCTCACTGTTATGCAGAATTTCATCATAAATGTCAGAAAGAGAAGCCAGTACTTGAAAAACCACCTCTGCATCGTTTTCATGGCTTTCAATACATCACTTGCAGTTGGAAATCTTGTTCATATCACCTCACCTGAGTTTACTTGTATTATATTAATCCCATTCTTCTCTCATCTCTCTTTCAAGGATCAGGAAGGATTTCCACTACTTCTTGTGCAAAACCAATGTGTTTTGCGGCCAAAGGAGGCAGGTAAAGGAGTTCATCATCCTTCAAAGCACTGAAGACTACTCTGCCTGCATATTCTCTTCGAACCTCATCCTTCCCTAGCTGTGGAAGCATTATTTGTGGAAGCATTGGCTGTTTTGAGGTTAATCAGTCTGATCCTCTTTGCACAGAAAATGTATATTGAAATAGGGACTTGAACACTTTCTGCTCTGTTTTTCAAATAAATTTTCAGATAGTGATAGAAAATATCTTTGGGAGGTGTATCTGACCCAACAGAGACATATACCATCTGAACACCTTCATCTTAATTAGTAGCATTTGACCCTCTTTTTTAACTGATGATGAGAAATAGATGCTTTTACACATCTCTTTTTTTGTTTATCTGACTCATGCCTTAGGAGTAGCATTTCTCTTGACAGGCTAGAGAAAACTGAGGTTCTCATATTCAGATAGAGACACTGGGCAAAGATATTGCCTAATGAGGCTATTTACAGCCTTTCTGACTCCTCTAAACTGGAAACACTCAGTTTCTCTGACAGAGTAAAATTTGTCATAACTGATATGTTCTTTCTGAAAACCTTAGTTTGACAAATGTATATTTTTGATGTATGACCATGTAATGAGAAAATACCAGTTCAATTTACTTCTGCACTTTGTTGAAGCAGAGCTTAAAATCAATTTTCACAAAATAATCCATGTAGAAAATTATGCTATGCATGTATGAAACAATGTTTACATGCTTATAACCATAAAACTATCAAGTCATTAAAGGAATCTACTCAAGAAATCATAAACTGAGTTAGAACAAAACATATTCATCTGTTTTTAAATGATTCCCATGGAAGATTTCTGATCAGTAGCCAGGCTGAAGAATGTATTTCAGTTTTGGTCTAAAGTTATAAGCATCTATTGTAGTCTCTCCTCCTCATGAAGTCCAAGAAGATAGCTTTGAGTCCTTGCTCTCCTGCTGCTGGTGATCTCTCCCTCTCGGTGTCCCACCTCGGTTCATAAGCTGCTGTAGTGTAGCTTAGCTTATCAAGCGTCCACATCCTGGAATCCTCATTCCTCCACATCAATTCTCAGCTGCCCCTGGTCAGCTTCGACAGGCAGCTCTCGAGCTCTTGGCTCGTCTCCAATTTCGCCTGGGATTCTTCTCCCAAGCACCAAGCTGATTTATCAGCCCGTCCACTTGGCTCTGCTCAAGTGCTGAGCCTTAAAATCCACCCCTCACCAGCCTAAATGCAGTGGGGGATGAAAAAGCCCCCTAGCCTTGGCCACAGGCAGCTCGGTTCAGTTATGCACTGTCCCAAGCATCCTGCAGCTGCAGGGGGGGGAAAGAAGGCCTGGCCTCCTCCCTCTTACCTCAGGTGCTGTGAATCTCTTCCTTCACAGCACACACTCCAAATGCTGACTCTAACTCTAGCCAAAGGCTGAGCTGGGGGGTTGCAGGGCTACCCTCTCCCCCCTCTGGAGGGGAAGAGAGGGAGCCCAGCCACCCCCTGGCCTTGTCCACCTACACGCAGCAGACACCAACAGCAAAACAACCAAGACTGCACTGCCAACCGTTTCCGATGCTGTGATATGTGATTTTGAGCAGAAGCGAACAACATGAGTGGTGATCGGTTCTCCAGGGAACACTGCCCTGGCACCCAATCACCTCTGAACCCCCCAGCCTCTCAGGGGGGGACAATTTCTAACTATGACAAGCATCTAAACCAATTTTGCTCGGATAGTCTCTCCTCCTCAGAATTGCTGCTGAGCTGTAAGTAGGACTGGAAAATTCCAGTTCACAATTTAATTTTCAAAATGTTACAAATGACTGACTAGAAATAAAGACATAAAAAACCAGGGAAACTGAGAACAAAAATCACATTTTAACTTTAATTGTACCTTTTATAAATTTTATCAGTAAAATAACACGCTTTAAGTGATTAATTTGTCTATAAGTTTAGGAACAATACAGCTCATTTCCTAAATTTCAGTTTAAATATTGAAGTATATTGTTTGTGTGCCAGACCATAATACCCTCATAATGAAGTTATGTGGGAGGTGGAAGGTTTTAACATTATTGTATGGAGCTTCACTGATTTTTTCTATAAAAATATTTGACTTAACAGTGTAGGTATTCATACAGTAAATTAAAACCTAAAATTGCAGGGAATAATACTGCTTTAATTGCCTGACAGGACAGGGATTATTTCTCACATTCTTTCCCGCACAGATGAATATGACCTTCCTAAAGAGGAAATCTATTCACTGCTGAATAGAGTGAACTGTGTTAGTATATTGAACCCTAGGAAGCCCCTAAATAATGTAGTGTAAAGTATTAGCATTTTTCGCCCCCTTGAAGATCAATGATGAGGAGGTTAGTTGTACGGTGTAAGATTCATAGGCTATATCTGTGTGAATGTCAAGATGATATTGCAGGACTAAGTCTTTCTGGAGTACAAATCTTAGAATTAAAAGAAAGGCACAGGCCAGGGATTTTTTTGTGTGTCTGTCCTTCTCCTGACATACTGCATCCTGTGAAACAATTCCATGAGGCAGCTCACTTTTTTTTAATCTTATAGGTGAAATGTAAAATTTGTGCTTCCATCAGTAGATGTTGATGAAGCTCTGAAGGAAGAGAGCTCTAGAGATCCTCATATCCTGGCACACAGTAGCTGTCCAAAGGATTTGAGTTTGGTTCACCCTTGATTTTCAGGCATAACTCTTTGGGCTGCTGAAGGGACCAGCTGCATTTAGACCTCCAGCAAATGGATCTGAAAACTCTGTATGAAATTCAGTTGCTGGAAGGAAAGTTTATGCCATGGGCGCAGAGATTTGAGTTGACTTCAAAATCTGAGCAAATAGCCTCAGATATTCTGTGGGTGCAGTGCCCCACAAAAGCAGAAGTCCTGACTCTCAATGTAAGCCAAGGCATCAGTAGGATTCAGTGAGGCTCACCATAGAGGCTGTGATAGTACTGGGATTTCTGTTCCCTGTTCTTCATGCATGGCTGCTGTGAGATTCACAACAGTGCCAATGTGGGTGACATGAGCTGTGCCAGGTGGGGTGTTCTGCCGGGTGTTCCGAGTGTCAAAACCTCAACTCTGACACTGCTGCTCTCAGTATCCAGAACAAAGATATGTATGAGTGTAGGGATTTTTCTAGCAGTAATTAAACTCTGGAAATAACAGATAGCTAGGTATGGAAGGCTCAGTAAGGATACGTGAGAAAAAATTGAGGCACAGCCCCAGGCACTTCCCCCTACATGTAGGTTTTTCCAATTAATATGGAAGATTTCCTGACCTGGAATGTTCAGTGCCAAGGTGGAGTACAGCCCTTTGGGAATGCAGCTTCCTTACTCAAGAGGAATGCTCCAATGGGTATTATGGGTATCCAGGTAAAGTATTCCAGGACTGAGTTATCTCAGGGATGATGTAATGTATCCCCAGGGACAGAGAAATCATTAAGGTCCAACCTGTGTATTTCTGGGTTTGCTAGAGGTTTGCGGGGGGGTGGGAAGTACTTGTTCGTTTCTGTATTTCTTCCCTACCCACCATATAGCACATAACCAGCCCCATACAAATAGAAAATCTTAATTAAATAGTTCTAAAAAGCCAGTACCTAATTTTCTCCTGACATATGACATTATTCCAGACACGTGTCACTGACTATGGAAGGTAATCTTGACCTTCTGAATTCACACAAGGCGTGTTTATTCCGTCAGTTCTTCTTTCCTCTGCTTCCTTTGATTATTATGAGCAAATAGCCATCTTAGAGAACACCTGTGCTCTGCAGGTGCCTGGAGCTTCCCTGTGGTACCTAAGCCTTTGAGGGACTGTGACATGTCTACCAGTATGCTCGGAACAGATTGCCCCAGTAACTGACACAGAATCACAGACTGCTGCATGGGGCAACATGATAATGGGTAGTAGATGGAGTTTGTCTTAGGGCCATAACAAGCTGCTGGTCAAAGAATCAAATTCTAGTGAACAATCAGGCTTTCTAGGAAAAGTCTGTAGATTAAGTATTACTCTCAGCTGGTAAGGAACACTAAATTCTATGTATGGTAGGTTTGCTAAGAAAGTGGTATCTCTGAGGGAAAAAGAATGAATACTCAGGAAAGCCAATAGCTTAACCCTAACTAGAAAGAAGCTGTTCTCACCTCTGTTCTATTCAGTGGTCGGTCTGCTATTTAATCTCATTAACTCAGTAATTTCCAAAGTAGGCCTCTGTGTTGTATTTAGAGATGTATTCTTCACCCTAGTTTCGTAGTGAGTGTTGGGTATACCCTGTCAGAGAGTAAAACCGATGAGTGTCAACCAGAGTTTCTGAGGGTTTCTTCTGCATCATGGCCCTGTTTTGAGTTTTGCCTGAGACCCAGGTATATATGTGGTCGCTGTTTTCCAAGCCCAAAGAACTGAAAACTTATGATGGAAAAACTAGAAGAGGCATCAGCCTTTCAGCCTGTGTTCAGGCAACTGAATCAGGCCCCTCGGCAGTGGAGCCCAGAAAGTACAGTTCAGCTTCTAGGCTCCGACATGAAAATCAGCCTGGTTACCCTCAACCATAACAGCTGCTGGGCCAAAAACCACTTGGTCTTCTGGTAGATGCTTGGATGTACAGGACTAAATTCAGATGTCTTAAATTCTATCTGAATTACTCCAGTGAGTTGCTTAGGGAACAAATTTTTACACATGTTTAAGAAACCTAAAGGTTTGTTTCCATTTTGGTTCTCATCATCAAAGTTATTGACTTGAGGGGGGTAAGTGGAGTGCTGGGTCTTAAGTAGTTTACCGAAGTTCACTCAGGGAAGGCTGTCACAGCAGAGAACTGAACCCAAGCAACCCATGCTTCATGTATCAACATGGTTACAGAACTTCCTGAGTGTATCAAAGTCCTCTGTGAGATAAATAATCCTCTTTCTACCATTCCTTGTCCCTACTTATATATTAATCCCTACTTATATATGAAACGCAGAACAGATAAGGGCAATCTGTGTGTCATTTCAGACAGCAGCAAACCACCTCCTCTTTCTTTGTCAAGTGTGATGAACTTGACCATTTTCAGAAAGAAGGATTGACTTAATTTGAAAAAATCCTCATACAAGCATCCACACAGCAGCCAGGGAAAAGCCAGGGAAAATGTAATTTTGCTTTATATATACATACAGGGAAATCCAGGTGCACTCAAGCCTGACTTCAAACTTTAGGCAACTGCTTGTCTAATTTCAGCTCAGGTCTTCACTTGTTACAGGAATTTTGTATCAGTGGACACTGTTCATCAGTGTCATGAATACAATTGAATGCAGGCCAACCTCTGCAGTTGGAATTAACGTTCCAGTTCTTCACCTCCACTGAGAACTCAATCATAAATTCTCAATTAAGGCCTGGCTGAGGCTCAGTGAAGCATGAGTGGAGATTTTCTTATGTAAATAAGATAGCAGTTAACTCATTTAACAAAACTTCAACAGTAATTGAGCAGCAACCAGCTCATATTGCGTCTTTCACTTCATCTTGTACTCGATTAAATAGACAAGGGCTTGGCTGCATTCCCCTTTATTTTCTCAAGTCCTTACTTGCCCAGTATCATTTGAGGCCTGACAACTGCTTCTAATGGAAACCTGTGTCAGACTAACTGTATAGGTTTGTCTACATCTTACTGGACAGTTACCGCAGTTTAGTTTTTATTTACGCTAAGTAATAAACAGATCTAAAGACATTATTTGCAGAAATAGATAAATGCCTGTTTTAAGATCTGATATTAAGAAGAATGCTACCAGCCACTCAAGGGGGTTTTTTGGTTTTTAGAGGGTTTGAGACTGTGTGGGTTTTGTTGTTTGGGTTTTGTTTTGTTTTGGTAAGTGCTTTTTTCTTTTTTTTTTTGGGGGGAGTGGTTTGAGACAAGAGGCATTGTGTTATTTTTCTAGATGAATATTCCTGTTTTCTGTGGATTATTGAGTCAGATGTCTAATCAGTGAAAATCATTATTGAACTACTGATGTAAGTATATCTATAACAGAATTTATGTCACTTCCTGTGTCCTTTCTGTCCTGGAAATTTTCATGATGAGCACTGGTAGAGTGTTGTGCAAAATCATAGAGTCAAAGAATAGTTTGGGTTGGAAGGGATCCTAAAGATATCTAGTTCCAACCCCCTTCCACTAGGCCAGGTTTCTCAAAGTCACATCCATCTTGGCCTTGAACACTTCCAGGGATGGAGCAGCCACAGCTTCTCTGGGCAACATGTTCCAGTGCCCCACTACCCTCATAGTAAAGAATTTCTTCCTAATATCTAATCTAAATCTCCCTTCTTTTAGTTTAAAAACATTTCCCCCTAGTCCTATCACTATCTGCCCATGCCAAAGTTCCCTCTCCATCTTTTCTATAAGCTCCCTTTAAGTACTGAAAGGCCACAGTGAAGCAATTAAACCATGTGTGTATGTGTCTGTTTGTTTGTGCTCAAGCATGTATTTTCACTGCATAATATTTTCTACCTGTATAAAAATACTTTTTTACAGACAAAAATGTGACATTTGTGATGCAGGACTATATGTAGCACATTCTGAAACTCAAATTCACTACAAAAGTTTAAAAATCTCCAAGGGGTGTCTGTGCATTGCTTTAGTCCAGTCTGGTTTTCATGTTAATGCTTTGAACCAGCTCAGGAAACTGATACGGAGGCAGAGCTGAGAAGAGGGCTAAGCAGACAAGAAAAGAAAAGAACAAAGGCTTCTTAGCTGAAATAGCTAAAAGACCCCAAACAATAGTTTGGGCTTATGCAAATGCAGTGTCTCTTTTAGTGCATTCATCCAGTTTTAAAAGTACCTAAATGTTATGCTCTCTAAGATAATTTGTAATGGAAAGTGGAATAGGCTTTAACAGCTGGACTAAATTATTCAGTTCAAAAGAATGTGTGCGTGAGAGTAAGAAATAATGTTACACTATTTATATATCTCAGCAAAGGCTTGATGCTTGCACTAAGCACCCAATTTTTCTAAACCCCATATGTTGGCAAACAACATTCGTATACTTAAAAAGTGTATCTGACCACCACTCAGGAGGAATTTAAGGACCTATTTATATCACTTTTTTTAGACAGTTATATTGCAATCACACACAACTCTACCAATATGGAAAATCTCAGAAAGTAAAAGTGTTTATCAAATTAGGGTCTATATTGAGAATTGTTTAGATTATTTAAAGATTTGCAGAGCTTCTTTACCAAATTCATAACCAGTAACTACTCCTTCTGGTGAGACACTGACCGCCTCTAGTCCATCACTATCACAATTTTTGAACTCAGCAATGGTAGACGAGGCACATGAATTAAAATGCATCTCTTCTCTCACTACAGATGGATAATGAATTTAAATCACATTATATCAAGAACGGAAACATAATCTATAATTAGGTTTGGATGACACCTCCTCTTATAAGAATATTTCCCATGTTTTCACTTACTAATTGAAATGTTTTTAATTTGACTGTTCAAGACGACATTTTCTATGTTGGTATCTGCTTCTGGCTGCTTTTTGTAATTATAACCTAGTTTATTCAGCTGTTTCCAAGAATGTAACTAGGAGAAAAAAAAGTTGGTTTTATCCATTTTAAAACTTCCCTAACCTTTGAGAAGATCCAGTGTCCTTACACTGTGGAACAGGAATTAGAGACTTGGCAAGGAAGTACACTGTTATATCAGCCTTTTTACTGTCCTCATGTTCACCTTGTTAAGGAATAATATTAGTCAGCAAATTCGTGTTGATGGTTCACATCCAGCTCCTCTCTATTCTGTCTATTCAGAGGAAGGGCTGGAAGGAAGGAGATGTTTTTTTCTATGCAATTTTTGAGAGCATGAATTCTGTCTCTCTCAACCCACCAATATGGTTTCCTTCAAGTATCAGGATCAGTAATATGAATGCAAAGAACAAGGAGAGTTGAAGGAGGAGAATAATATAAAAAAGGAAGCTGTGCAGAGAAGAGCAGTTACAGGGTCTGTATGAGGCAAAAATAACTGTTACAAAAAATTGGTGGAGTCTGGAGCTGACTGAGCAAGAATATATGGATGAGCTGGACTGGGAAACAATGAGGTGGAAAGATCAGTACAATCTGAGTAAGCATGAAAACAGAAGTGGGTGGGTAGTGAGAAATTAGTCTGATTGACTGGTGCCTCCCTGTCAAAAATATGTCTAAAGAGCTGGAAAGTGGAACTCTGAATGAAGGACAGCAAACTGGGAATGAACACCAAGAGGAAATGTGAAAAAGCTCAGGTGCAGCAGCTGAAGAGACAAGATTGGGTGGATGAACAGAGAGGGGAAAGGTAAGGACAGTGAGAGTAGAAAGAGAGATAGGTAAGGGGAACTTGAGCAGGAAATCCATCTAGGGAAATGGAACAGCAGCTAATGAAGACTCAGAGGAAACTTGCAGTGGTGCCAGTCACAGCAGTATGGCTGGTGGGAGAGAGTAATTCACTCTGAGAGTACAGAGAGTTCATGACTGAGAAAGACCTGTCCACTCCTTGGTACCACTCAGCTGCTTCTGGTGCTGAGCAGTGTGGGAGATGGTAATGCACTATTTCTAACAATGTTATTTCCAAATGGAAGAGCCAAAGGAGTCCCTTTTGTGATAGACTTGTGGAAAAACAACATTGTACCTAACTGTGGAGTAACCGTTTGTTGGTGATAGTGGTAGTGTAAGTAAAACTTTACACACAGACAGAAACACTACAGAAGATATTATTTATGTTTCAAATTCAAGACCCAGAAATCAGAGTTTTTCAGAATTAACTCTCTTTTAAAGTCCTGATACTTTTAAAGCACTTTTTATAGACGGACAAAATAGTCAATATTATCATAACTGTAGCTTAAAGACAAGCCCTTAAATTTCATTAATAATTGACCTCTGTTTGAAATATTGTCATGCTGTTCCAGGACTGCACCTTTACTGTAGCTAAACCTGTACTTTTTCCAAAACTGGGTCATGGCTAAAGCAAATATTTTATTAGGAGCTTTTATTAAACATATTAAATCTTGACAGATAGATAATATCTTTACAATTCTTTACAGCCTTAAAAGAGAATTGCTCTTTTTTTTTTCTTTTTTCTTTTTGGTCAGGGAGAGAAAATCTGTTCAACTTGTTCACTGAACTTGAGGAACTATTCCAGCATTATTGCACAGAAATTTATTCCGTTGCCTAGTATCCAGCATCCTTAAATGGGGTGGGCAAGGGTCTCCAATAATAAGCCATATAATAAATGAGTTCCTGTGCTACTGTGAGCTCTATAAGTTGTGTTTTCGCTCCTTTGTTTACCCTAGGGAATATAATATGGGGAGCAAGAGAGCTGGAGCATAGCAAGACCTCGTAGTTTTCTGATTATTTGTGCTTCAGGGACTGTAGGAAAAATAGAATAAATTACAGGAAGCCTTTAGGCATGCCAGCCTCTATAAGTATGTCAGCATGTGCTGGGGGTGGCTGTGCGGTTGCGCTGTCAAATATTTTGCCCTCAGCTGATCCATGGGGTGATCATCCTGTTCTTAAATTCCACCTCCTGGAAAATCTATCCTTAAAAGGAAAAGTCAAGCAGTGAAAGTTCCTAAGCAGAGTTCCCAATGCTCTCAGTTCTGCCAGTAACCTTAAAAACAAAACAAAACAAAAAATTTAAATCAATTTTACCCTCATTTTCCTCAAGCCATTGTTTATTTCTTCACTGTAATCCATGTGGTACATTTATTGGATAAGAAACAGGACACAAGGTCTCCTCCTGCAAATGCTGTAACCCATCAGCTTTAGTCTAAGTTTATCTACTTTTTCACCCACTCTTTAAATGAACACTCCAATGATGCCTTGACTAACACAATGGATTGAGAACACTGTCTTCCATCCAGACTGGTCTCAGAGTCAGCTCAATGTCTTTGAAGATGTGGTTTTGCGTATTGGGTTTGCATGGCCAGATTTTGGGAGCATGGATGGTGTGGAGGCTGCAGGAATGGCTTCTGTGAGAAGTTGCCAGAAGCTTCCCCCATGTCCAACAGAGTCAATGCCAGGTGGCTCCAGGATGGACTCACTGCTGACTAAGGCTGGAGCCCACCAGAGATGGCAGTAGTGCCTCTGGGAAAACATATGAAAGAGGGAACAAAAGTTATTGCACAGATGTAATTATCCCTTCCAGCTGGAACTATCCTATTCTGTTCTATTCTGTTCTATTCTATTCTATTCTATTCTATTCTATTCTATTCTATTCTACTACTCTACTTCTGTTCTGTTCTGTTCTGCTCTGTTATGTTCTATTCTATTCTAAAGAGTCATGTTTTTTTGCTGTAACCTCTATCATGTCTATTTGGAGAAAGGCTTTTCATAAGTGGCAGGACAGTCAGAGGTAGTCCAACACCTGGCAGGATTTATTGTGAACTGGGTGCTTATCTGTTCCAGACTGTTAATATATCCACAGAATTTCAGGGCACTGTTAGGCTTTACAGATTTCAGGGTTTTTTCTGTTTATAGAAGTCAAATGAAAAGTTCTACAGATTTGGGATTTAGTTGCCTAATATTGCATTTACATCCTTGTATTCTTTTGCTGATTTAACCAAGCTGCCTTGCTAAAAACTGTAAAATCTTTGGCAGAGTGAGTAGTGTATTCTGGCTGTCTACACTTATATTTCAGATTAGTCTATACATCATCCACTATGACCTCCAGGAGCACGAACTACATTTTCCTTTCTTTGTCATTGCCTGGCAGCTATCCCAAAGCCATCCCCACTATATGGCAGAAAATGTATTGCTGAAATACATCTAAATTCTTTGCACCATGTAAAGGAAAGCCATTGGTCTGCAGGTTTAATTCTTTTTACAAGATGGTTTCCACACAGGCATTTTTGGATGCTGGTTCCATTCATTGGGATTCCTGCAAAAAGTGAAGATAAACCCACTGGGAAGTGAAACTATGCTGGCCAGTGAGCAATGGATTTTGTACCCAGATGTTCAGCTGGTCCTTCTGGATCCTGTTGTGTTTGGATGAATGGGTGTGGCTGTATGAATATTATAAAGGGCAGATGATGCTCAGATCAGAATTGTCAATGAATAGAAACAGATCAGATCCTTGCTTCCCACCTCTATTTTACTAATTGAAAGCACACACACACACACAAAAATAAACAGACAATAACCAAACAAACTAAACAATTCAACAAAGAAAGCCCAAGCCCTAGCACTCTGACTAGCTTTGCTGCTTTTGGGACTTATGCAAGTGGACTTTAGTATACAGGATGCTCATGTACTTGGCTAAAGAAATCCAAGTTATGAAGAAAAGGCATAAACCTTTTATTTAGATAAGAATTGGTTTCATATTTTTCTGCCTTATGTATCCATATGTGATGGGTTAAGTACTATTTTTAAAAGGGCAAGAAGGTGGATATTGCAGCAGACTAGCTTGAACTGAAAATCCTGAGCCCAAGATAAAGTCAACTGAGACTAAACTGCGACACATGAATAAAAAGAACATGGTATTATTAATGCTTATCACTCTTTAGGTCCATACAGTTCAATGACAGTTTCAAAAGGATGTACTGATAAAGGCTTTCCTGGTAGTTTGAAACAGTGTGTGGTGGTTCCAGTAAGCCTCTTGCTGAACAAAGAGCATCAGGGAACTTCTGAAGCCTGAATAGATGACTGACAGTGCTGAGCCTGAGAGGGAAGCACTTTATCCGGGCTTTTGTTATTTTTTTCAACTAACTGCATCAACACTCCAGCTGCCGTATAAGCGATTGCCTTATTAGTCAGAGCATGAAGCAAAGTCCTAATTGTTTACGAAGTTTGTGATGCTTTCTTCCAGGGTCTTGGGATGCCCAGAAACCAGTTTTCAGAGCTAGTGGAATTTGAGCAGAAATGGCTGTGGGTTTTGGGCTGGATTCAATACATCTGAGACCTGGAGATTCTCCATCCCATTCCCCATGCTCACCACTCACCCCAAAGGTGTGATGGGGTTCTGAAACAAAAAAAAAAAAAAATAACAGCTACCAGCTACAAATTTTGCAAATGTGATTTTTCTTCTTGAACTGAATCAAGCAAAAATCTTTGACAGTGAAGTCCAGAGAGCAATGTAGTGCGTCAGGCCTTTCTCTGGTTTTGCCAAGTCTTACATAAATGAGACTACGTATTTCTCTGGCAGTCTCCCCTGAGATTATGTCTTTTTTCCCCTGCAGCTGGAATCTCCCCACAGAAGTCAACCTCAGCACTGAGAAGTGCTTATCCAGTGTGATTTGGGAGACAAAAAGATAACTTGACATGAAAAATTTCTGACTGCCTCAGGGGAACTGAAGGAGGATAGGAATGTTCCCTCCATGGGAGGCTTGGACATCCTGGCAGAAGATAGAAAGAGAGAAAGGGAGGATAATTAAAATAGTTTCTCTGCAGATTCACTGAATCATGACAATTCATAACTAGAGACACTGTAGGAGGGACATGAAGATTTACTGGATCAAGGAGCTTCTTATAAAAGAGGAACAAATTAAGAATATTTAGCATGAAAATTAACACTGGAAGCTAAGATTAATACTGACCCAGATACAGATAGAAAGCTACTCCCTGACTAAAGTAAAATAATTATTGGCAGGAGGAGACTCCTTGATTCTAGACATCTAGATTTAGTTAAGAAGTAATAATGATACTTGGAGAGCAGAATGATAGCAGGAGGGGCAGAATGAGGGCCTAATCAGACATGAATGCATTATACAGGAAGAGAAGTGTAGGTCATACAGTACTACCACAGATAGACAGAAAAGCAGCATGGCCAGACCAACAGAAACCCTTTGGGTGCAGCAAGCACCAGAGATGAGCCAGAGGTGCTGGCTGGTCCTCAGAGCCATGCTGATCCAGTCAGACAGCTTTCAGACTGTGTTTGCCAGCCCAACAGCAGCAAATGAGTGATTCACGATCTATCTGACAAAACACCTTCATAGAGATATGCCCTTTTCCTCTACTGCAGGAACCATGGTGGAGCCTGGCTCTCTTGGGTACACTCTTGGGTCGCAGCTCATTGCAATAACAAATGTCACAGTGAGGAGCACAGCATGACAGAAACGAGGCCTGAGAGGCAATCACTGATTTTTGCCCAGTATAACCTTCCACACTACCACAGGTGTATCATTACAGTACTGGATATGCTTGTGAAAACAAAGCCCTCCCTCAAGCCAGGAGTGATGAACATACAGGGGAGCCTGGCAAGTGTCTTTGGGGGTCTGTTAGGCCCCTGAACATTCCCTAGCTGCCATAACCAGTGTTATGTCCATGACAGTCCCCTGACCACCTGTCTTTTCATTGTATTGGAGGTGTGGATGTTACCACACTGTTACACTGAGCTAAGCCTACATGTGTGCTTATTTAATGGTGATTCTTGTCACCAGTCTGTACCGCCTTTTTGGACAAATTATCTCAGAAAAATGCTTGTCCCCAGGAACCATAGCAAATACATCCTTTGAAGATGACAGAAGATAATCATCTCCATTAAGGGATGAATTTGAAAACAGCACAGATAGGACTCAACCTACTCTTTAATGCTTTAAACAAATTTCTTTCATTACAATCAATCCTGTCTCTAATTTCCAGAACTTTGAGGAAGCCAAACACTGCCTTTATCATTACTGTGTCATCAAATTTATTGTATGAGCTGTTTTGGACTCACATCCACTACTTTCTTTCACACACCTAAGATTTCCAGTCCCACCTGTTAAGACACTATCTGTCAAAAAATGCCAGTAATCACTGCTTGAGACTAGTGGTCAAAGCATCAAATGTTTTAAGTTTTCCAGCACCTCAATTTTGCTTGATGTGCAAATTCTCAGTGTGTCTTCACTGCTTTTTCTGTAATAAGTTAATCTAGCAGCTTCAGCTGGCTCAGATGTCAGTCATGGGTGGGGGGGTCACTGTGGGCTGAAACACCTCCCACCACACTTTGAGAAAAAAGGCAAACGCTTACAGTTTTCTCAGCATTTACTGAGCTCTCTGCTACCACCAGCTAAGTAAGCTATTTTAAAACTAGCTTAGGTAAAACTACATGGTTCTGCAGTGATGAAATGCCCTCTGTCATTTCCTATTAAAAAATGCATGACCCCCTTTCTTCATTACACAGAGCTTTAGCATATAGTAGATATTTCCACTCTAATAACACCCAAAGGGTTGAACATATTTATATGTACATATAGGTGCTTCCAACAGCTCTGCATTTTCTTGTAGCCTTTTCTCTTTAAGCAAGTCTCTGGTCATTCAGCTGTGAAATTAAAGAAACAGGGGACACTGTTGTGAGCTCTACTTTCTTCTTCCACTTGTGAAGGAATCTTAATAATGTTCAGTTTATGGCTGTCTATATTAAATAGAGAGTGCAAAATGCTGTAGCTTAAGATAAAGAGACAAGCTTCTGCAGCTGATGGCTGGAACAGTTAATTTTCTCTCTTGAATTAATCCAGAGAAATATGTACAACATGTCCGTGAAATGTCCTACAGTCTTCTTACTGAATCACAGAAATCTGATAGTGTTGCCTCTATTTGTGGTGGCTGTGCTTTCCTTGATTTTGATACCCTCTTCTTCCTCTGACTTTGGACTGCATACCTTTCAGGTAAGTACTAGGTAAAACAGAACTGTTCGTCATTCTGGAAGTGCCTCTTCTAATTTAAGGGCGAGATTCAGCTCATAGATGAAGATACTGAAATTTCAACGTCTACTATACAGACATACCTACCATAGCTTCTCTGCTGTATCTGTCAGCTCTTTACATGCTTTCAACACACTGTGGCAGCTGCCATCGGATGCGCATAATAAAGGAACTTACCTACACCTCTGTGCTTGCTTTGGCTGGAGTAGAGTTAATTTTCTTCACAGTGGCTGTTATGGGGCCATATTTTAGATGTGTGTTAAAAGCAACATTGATAATATAGAGATGTCTTTGTTATTGCTGAGCAGGGCTTACACAGTCAAGCCTTTTCTGCTTTTCATACTGCCACACTGGTGAGGAGGCTGGGGGTTCATGGGAAGCTGGGAGGAGACACAGCTGGGATAGGTGATCCCAACTGAGCAAAAGGATATTCCAGACCATATAATATTATGCTTAATATGTAAAGTGAGGGGAAGAAGGGGAAGTTTAGAGTTATGGGGAACAAGGGAGGAAAAGTTTGGAGTTATGGTGTTTGTCTTCCCATTTTACTGTTATGCACCATGAGGTCCTGCTTTCCTGGAGATGGCTGAACACCTGCCTGCCCACTGGAAGTGGTGAATGAATTCCTTGTTTTGCTTTGCTTGTGTGTGCAGCTCTTGCTTCCCCTATTAAATTATCTTTAGCTCAACCCACGAGTTCTCTCACTTTTCCTCTTTTGATTCTCTCCTTGATCCTGCTGGTGGGGCAGTGAGTGAGCAGCTGTGTGGTGCTGAGAGGCTGGTTGTTAAACTATGACAATTCTTAATAACCCAGGCACCAATGCAATTTATATTGCTTCAAAATAAGCATCTGATTCATGTGAGTTGCTCATCTGAACTGCCTACTCTTTGCCACTGACTCTAAAGTATAATTCACTCAGGTATTTAGCTCTTTAATACCAAAATAAGTGAGGTAAATCACACTTTCTGGTTTTGGGCCTCTTTTATTTCCTCTGTAAAATACAACTGTTATTGTTGATTTGTATAACTTCTCAGAAACAAGAATAAAGTTGTTCTCTGCTATTATGCATCTGACATACCACCTACACTCACTGTGATGCGTTGCTACCATTACTGATTGAACTCACATAATGTAGACATTACTTGAGAGTTTATGTCAGTAATGTGGTACCTTCCACTTGCATTGAAGGCGAAAAGCACTTAAAAATTTGTTCAATATCAATTAATCACTGAGGAGACAGCAAGGAAAGTGGGTGACACTAATGAATTTATCATCCAGAAAACACTGAAGGTTAGAAAGAGGATGCTTGTTTAACTAGTTCACTAGTTAAGTCATTAGTGTACAACCTAATGAAATTGTAGGACTATCTCAATCATGTGGAGACTGCAATAGTTTGGGGCAGGTCTCATCCCTTTATACTCTGTACAGTAATGCATCTTGAAACTAATGAAGTGTTATGTCTTTATGAGACTTGTCATGGACAATAAGGCTAATTGGAAAAGGGGGTTTTAATATAACGACTTTACCTTCATGTCAGTAAACTATGAAGGATAATTAGAAAACTTGATGAGATTGCTTTGTTCAGCAAACTTTCTTACTTTTTTATCTTAATATCTAATAAAGTTCTTAGTGGTGATGCTTAATACATTAGATTTAAATTTTTTATATATTACAAATCTTTGTATTTTTTTCTATAAGAACTTCAGGGAAGTTCTTCCCCCTACTGAGTACTTTAATTCTTTGATCAGATGAGAATAAAGAGCAAAAAAATTTTTATGTTAGTTGATATGGTTTGAAGCTGGCTCCCTGCTAAGTCTCCAAACCCTACCACAAGAAGTCCCCCTGCCCCAAACCTCAGGGAGAAGAGGGAAAAAAACCCAAGAGAACCAAAATGAGAGAGAAACAGCTAAAGCAATATATATAAATATATTTACATTTATATTACAGTTATGTACAATTGAAATATATATACAATTTCACAAGGAAAAGGGAAAGGGAAGGGGCAAGGGAAAAAAAAGGAACAAAACCAAAATTAAATATATATATATCCCCATCAATAGCCCAAGATATAGCAACAAAAAGAATTAGCAAAGAATATCTTACTACTCTCCTTGGGACAACGGAGAGTCACGCTGGAGCGACTGCCGGCAATCTCCACCTCTCAAGGTCGACAAGGCCTTACCAGGCCTCACCAGGCCTCACTCTCCAACCCAACAGACTCAACAGCAGGGAACCTGCACCTCCAAAGCCGCTGGAAGGAAAGAGAGTGAAGGCCTTTCCTCCTTTCTTCTTATAGTCTGGCTTACATAAAAATTGTAGGGAATACTGGCTAAATCTGGGCACTTCCTTGGTTACAAACTGGTCACCAAGGAAGGCCTAGACCAAACTACCACATAGTCCAGTCAAATAAAATACCATTGCTGGGGCTAAAATATATAGGTAGTTTATGCAAATAAGTCTGAACTATCTACTGTATCCTGTCAAAGTAGCAAAAAATGGTTTTGGTTTGTGATACCTGAGAGGTGCAATTGGACTGTTGCACATAGAACTAGTTTTTAATTATAATGGTTGTTTCTGCTCCCGATTCCTTATTTTGCTCTAGGGAAAATGTAAGGCAGTTTTTCTGAAGTCCTTATACACTATACAGTATATCCAGCTGGCACTGGGACTCATTAGCTGTAAACCAGTTCTATACCAGTTGATGTTATTATTATAGCCTTATTGAGAGTGCGGATTTTTGATCACTACTTTTCTATTAAGCTCAACTGTCCATCACTATTTCTGTCACTTATTTAAAGGATTGAGAACTGTGTTTGGTCATGAACTTTGGCTATTATTGTTGAGATGTGACATAGGCCTTTCTTATTCTGCCTCTTGGAAGAGAATTAGATAAATAAGAAACATCTTCACCAAAAACCTTAAAATAAAAAGTGAAAATAAAGCTATCATTACATTGATATAGAAACTGCAAGCAAAGTACTCAGGAGAGACAAAAAATAAAACTACTGGCAACATTTTAGCTGCTCAAATCCAAACCATATAAGCCATAGCAAAGAGTGACTATGGTTTGCAGGAGACCTTTATAGATTTGCTAAGGTTCACTGACCTCAGGATATGGCAGAGATGGAAGAATGAAACAAACAAACAAACAAATAAACAAAAAATATATGATGGTAGCTATGATTACTAAAATAATGAAAAATTATCTGTACAAAGCAGTGTTCATTTATGGCTATTTGTCTTTCAATAGATGGCAAATAAAAGATATGATGGATAGTGAAGGGGGGAATGTGGATGTGTCATACAGTTTTGAGACAAGTTTTATATAGAGAAGAAGAAAGTGGTTTATTAGTCAAGTAATTACTCTGTGCAAGTCATTGTCACAAGGTATAATGGAGCTAAGTCTTACAGAAGGATTTGAAAAAGATCAGGTATTTCTGTGAATAATAAAACCTTCATCTTTTCGTCAGACAGATTGTATAATATACAAAAACCCTTATATCGCTGATGCTGTCCATGTTGGGCACATCAGATTAGTTTAGACTTTTCTAACTTAATATGGAATTTTCATTGTGCCTTTATGCAATCTGACTCATTTCAGTCTGACCTTGGTACTGTGGAAGGTCATGGAGCAGATCATCTTGAATGCCATCATGTGGCACATGCAGGACAACCAGCATGAGTTTATGAAAGGCAGGTCCTGCTTAACTGACCTGAACTCCTTCTATGACAGGGTGACCCACTTGGTGGATGAGGGAAAGACTGTGGGTGTTGTCTACCTAGGCTTTAGTAGAGACTTTGACACCATTTCCCACAGCATTCTCCAGGAGAAGCTGGCTTACCATGGAGTGGACAGGTGCACTGTTTTCTGGCTAAAGAAAACAGTATTGGGACCAACTGTTTAATATCCCTGTCAAGGATCTTGATGAGGGGATCAAGTGTATCCTCAGTGAGTTTGCAGATGACACCAAGTTGGGTGGGAGTATTGATCTGCTGTAGGGTAGGAAGATGGATCTGGACAGGCTCGATTGTTGAAATGAGGCCAGTGGTATGAGATGCAAAATTCCAAGTCCTGAACTTTGGTCACAACAACCCCCTGCAGTGCCACAGGCTGGGGGAAGAGTGCCTGGAAAGCTGCTCAGCAGAAAAGGATCTGAGTGTTCATTAACAGGGACTGAACACGAGCCAGCAGTGTGCTCAGTTTACCTCAAGTTGCACCAGGGGAGGTTTAGGTTGGTTATTAGGAAACCTTTCTTCACTGAAGGTTGTCAAGCCCTGGCACAGGCTGTTCAGGGCAGTGGTGGGATCACCATCCCTGGAGGGATTTAAAAGACATGTAGATGTGGCACTTGGGGACATGGTTTAGTGGTGGCCTCGGCAGTACTGGATTAATGATTGTACTCTGCAGTCTTAAATGTTTTTCCCAATCTAAAAAATTGTAGGATTCTATGATTCTATTTGTCACTGTTAACATGCATTAACCTGGGTTAATTTACTTCTGCCATGCTCTATTTTAGCCTCGTGATCATTTTGACAGTATCTAGCCTGTTCTCCTTTTTCAACTTGTTGGGTTTTAAGTTGCCAGGAGTTTTCAGCTTTTCTATGAATCAGTGTTCAGCTGTAGCTAAAGACATACATATCTATAAACTTCTGAACATCAGTATATTAGGATTTAAAAGATGTGACATACAACGTCTCCTTCCCCCTCTGTAACATTTTTGTTCCCTGATATTTCTTCCTCTTGTCTATTGATTCTTTTATTAGTGAATTATGGAAAATTGAATTTAAATGATTTGCCTGTGGTCCTGATGATCTGTGTCAGAGAAACACATGTGTTTCCACTGTTATAGTGAGAGGGGCTCCTGAAGGTTTCCTGGGAACACTGACAACTCTTGAATGAGAGGAACCCGAGATCGGTCTCCTCCACCTTCTAAAAGGACATCAAGCCTCAAGACGCTTAGGACCCTCTGTGCCATTGCTTCCTGCTTTGAATGAGAATGGTAAGTTGTTTTACTGTTCTTATAGGTGTTAAAAAAGATCCCTTTGCTCTACAAATAATTCAAACCATGGGTTTTTTTCCCTCTTGGCCCATGCAGCTGAAGGTCATAAACATGAAAGTGTTTTCTCTGCTATTCTTTTGCCCATATTTCTTATGTGCAATATTTGACAGAGTGTTTCAAGTGTAAAAATGAAATAAAATAAAACCACAGTTTCAAACTGCACATGACAAATTTGGGTTGAAATAATCAAAGCTTTCTGAAATCTATAAGCAAACTAGTGTTACAATGGAAAGTTTTGAATAAGCTTAATAAAAGCTGATGCCTGCAGCCCTGCCTAGAATAAGCACATAGAGAAGTTGCATTGAAAAAAACAGCATGTTAATAACCATGAAATTCTGTTTAGCTTTTAAAAGAACAAATCTCCATCTCTTAGTGTGGAACCCCCTGTTCAGGAAAAATTCCCATAACTTTCTCCTTGAGAGAGAGACATGTAGGAAGATATGGATGGAGGCAACAATAATAAATAGACTATAGAATGAGGGTCTGAACACAGATCTGTGGGGGAACACAGGAAAACTGTGAGGTTATTCAAGTTTTCAAATGTCAGTTGCCAGGTGATGGAGAGGTAAATTAAAAAGAGCATAATTTCATTTCTTTGGTTTATAAAAGAAGAATGCAATTCTTAAAATTACAGGGAATAGACAGTTAATAACAGGAAAGTTTCTTTCAGTTGCATTAACAGGGCACTGGTTCCTCTATTCATGATTTTCTGGTGCTTTTCTCTAATGCTGTTAACTGTAGCTGCCTAATTGTTGTTCTCTTTCTTTTTTGACCAGAAGGGACTATTATTTGAGTGCAGAAAACTGCTTCCATCCTTTTACTAAGCTTTTAAATTTTTTCTTGTTTTCTTTCACTATGTTGACTGTATACTTTTCCTTGTCACTATCAATTATTGCTTCACTCAGTATTTCTGAGGGTTTTTTTAACCAGCCTTTTGAAGCAGCAAGGTTAAACATTAAAGCTGGCATAGCATATATAACCATGTCATGCTTGCTTCTTTACAGGAAGCTACGAAGGAGTCAGGAAGTCAAATCATATATATACAATACAAATGAGTTTTGCTCTGTGTGAGTCCTGCCCATTTAGTGACAGAAATTTGAAAGTTTTCAATATAATTTTTCATCAAAAATATGTATGAACATACATATGATACATTGTCTATGTATCTCCCAAACTGGTATCCTGCAGTTTAGACATTGTCTTGCAAACAAATTTGTCTTCATGTCTTTGAAACATCTCGTCCTGGCTTTGTTTGTTAGAAGACAGAACTATCAACATTCAAAATCATGTAGTATCAAGTTTCTGAGAACTCCAAAACAAGAAATACTGATAGTAGCATTTTTGTCTCTTCTTATGACAATTCTATCCTTCTTAAATAGAAATTCCCACCTAACTTTTCAACTAAAAAGTCCACTAGGTTTTTGTGTGACTATTCTATCAAACACAACAGCAACAATTTCCTGTTCTTCTGCCCTGTGCTGCATTACTCTTTGCACAGTTCTTTTTTGGTTTTGTGTTATCATAAGTTTGAGTTGGAACAACACTTTGCTTGTGCCGGTTTGTTTGTTGTTTCAGTGTATTCCTGGCTGCTCAGGAAAACTGGACCCAGCTTTCTACCTGAGGCCTCCCCCAGTTCTGAATGAAGAGATGAATTGTGTTATGTGGCTTACTCCTGCTTATACTAATTTGTCTGGAATTTGGGGGGTTTCTGCCACAACCTGTCATTGTGTTTCATGGCAACTTGTGAGCAATAAAAATATCTTTGCCTATAAACCTGCAACCCAACTATTTCTGTGTTCTCCATTATTAGGAGAGCTGACTAGTTTTGCTTGAGAACAGTATCTGTATCTCAGACATGAAGAATTCAGCATTTTTTTCAATTCTCACTCCCAGTTCCACAGCATTACCTGGATTACTGCTTTCAGTTCTTCAGGCACTGTCCCCTCAATGGCATCTGCAAAATTGCAAAGCTCATAACAGCTCATTAATGGTAATATTGAATAGCAACAGACTCAATACTGGTCCTTCAGGAAAAACATTAAATTCATCCTTCAGTTTCAACACTGAAACATCATTTTCCGATCAGATTTCTGTATACTGGGCACTAAATTGCTCTCTTCTATTTTTTCTTCATCTCTTTTTATGAATTACTGTGGAAAACTATAGAAATTCTTGCTCTTAAAGCTGAGCTATGGAATGTGGGACATTTTTGACATGTCCTCTTACTCTGTAACAAATGAAATTAGGTTTGATTTGATATTATTTATTCTTATTCAGTTTATGGTTGTTAATCTTTTGATGACTTTCAGGTGAACATGATTATTTGGTTCACTCTTCCTTCCAGGAATTGATTTCCTCTAAACATTGAACTGACTAGGTTGTGGAGTCGCTTGCAGTGATTTTCAAATGGTGACACAATTAGTCACAGTTCTCACATTAACTCTGTTTCCTTTTCTAATCACTTTTTACTTAAGTACTTCATCTCTACCATAGTTTTTTCTTTTTCAGCATGGAGAGCAAAATGTACAGAGGGAGGACAAAGATTGCATGTCATCACTATAACTGAATGCTACTCTGGATGTGTCTACAGAGAGCTTCTCCCAGACTACTGGAGGAGGAAAGAGTATTTGTTTATGAATTGATTCCTTTTGAGCCACAAAGAAACTGTGGGTCTTACAGTAGCCTATGTGGGATCATCCAGACTTGGGGGAGCATTTGGCTCCTGTACAGGCTTTCATAGGAGGGCAGCACTGAAAGAAGCTGAGATGGTTCTCCCAACTCAGTCTGGGTTTCTCTTCTCTGGAACAGTCCTCAGGGATGAGGAAAGCTGACCTGCACCACAGCAGACATTAGTTTGAACTCCTCCCTAGAGAAAGGCTTTGGGGGAGTCAATTAGAGAACTAAGATGATCAAGTGATCTAGTATATAGATAGGACCTTCCTTGCATAGCACATGAGTGGTTTAAACTTCAAATTGAAATGGAAGTGGTGCATTTTCAACTATTCATCCCACAGAAAACAAGCTCAGAATAACAATATCGTAGTTATTTCTAATTTCCCAGTTGCTAACCTGCTCTCCTTTAGTAATGCTGTTAGCTGCGTCCAAGTTTCCATTTTCTTTCCTCAGGGTCTTGTCACTTGATTACAGTTCACCAGATGTCCCAGCTTTATTCTATCGTTTGCATTCCCTTTTCTGCTTGGATCCACACTGATTAGTCTTATGTAAACATCTAAGTCCAAAGTCATTGCACATAGACACCAAGCTATATTCCCACTGAAGTCAGCACCAGGCTATAATGACCTTTCAGAATCTCATTGTTTTGGTTTGTGATTAAATTATTCTTGCCATTTGATGGAGAAGCAGATGTGCAATTCAAATCCATACCATGAGTTTTTCCAGTCTACCATGAACATACTCTTCCACAGACTGTGAGAAATTTTAACTGAATAAATATCTGTGAGAGTGTCAAGTTGAGCCAGCAACTCAGCCCCACGCTGCTGCTCACTCACTGCCCCACCAGTGGGATCAAGGAGACAATTGGAAAAGTGAGAAAACTCGTGGGTTGAGATAAAGACAGTTAAATAAGGGAAGCAAAAGCAACACACACAAGCAAAGAAAAACAAGTAACACTTTCACTACTTGCCAAACAGTGGGGCAGACAGAGTTCAGCCATTCCCAGGAAAACAGGGCTCCATCATATGTGACGGTCACTTGAGTAGACAAACATCATCACTCAGAATGTCCCACCTGTTTCTCCTTCTCCCCCCTGCATTTTATATACTGAGCATGATGTCACATGGTATGGAGTATCCCTTTTGTCAGTTTGGGTCCTCTGTCCCAGCTGTGTCTCCTCCCAACTTCCTGTGCAGCCCCAGTCCCCTTGCCAACATGGCAGTACGAAAAGCTCTGCTCAGCAACAACAAAAACACCTCTATACTATCAATCCTGTGTTTAGCACAAATCCAAACACAGCCCCATACCAGCCACTGTGAAGAAAATTAACTCTACCCCGAGCAAAATCAGCACAAAGAGAAACCACTAATTGGTGATAGGAAAAAAAAAACAAAACATATAAAATTGTCCCCAGAAACTGCAGCAAAACTCAGTTTATTTCTCAGTTCTTTTTGAAGGACTTCTACCAAGCTCAAAATATTCTTTCCAGTGGGCTCTGGTCATATAAATGGAGATCCAGGACACTCATACATAGTTTTTCATAAGGAAAATATTTGGTCCTGGACTATGAATCAAAGGCTCTTGTGACAGACTCCTGTGCCTAACTCTGAATACCTACATCTACAGAAGTCTCCTAGGACCCCTTAATAGACAGTGCTAATGGTAATTGGCACAGTCAATGGAGTTAAGAGGTCAACAATTTCATTCTAACGCAGGTGCCAGGAACTGGTAAAGTGAGTGGCTGTATTGACTAATTCTCCATTGTTATAAGGGGAGACTTAAACAATTAGTTCAGCTATAAACACCTACATGTTAAAGTTAGATGATAAAATATTAATTTCATCACAATTTCTGACACTTATTCGCATAGCTCAAGTACTTCTTTGCATTTTCTCTGGCCTTGTTATCAACCATCATCCTTCAATCCTATTATAACCTTGTTCCCACACTTTATCTCAATATTCCTTGACTAGTACATCTTCCTTCTGCCTCTTTCTTCCTCACATGATGTCCTGGTTTTCCTCCCAAAGGATCCATTCTCAATCTCCACGCTATCATCTGGATCACTGTTTGAAACTTTTCTTTTCATGGATCACCACTGTTCAGATTTGTTCATTCCATTTGCAATTTCTTGTCTCACATAGTCCTGATATCATACTGCTGGACTCTTAACTGTAATATTCCCATCTCAAACATGTTTCTCTTTCCTTCCCTCCAATCCATTCCCTTTTCTTCAGTCCTGGTCCATCCATTCTTTACCACAAAATCCCTGTTCTTAATTTTTCATTTGTCCACAACCATTTCTCCCCACTGTCACATTTCTTATCATTCTTTCATTCCCACCTCACAGGTTTACAATCTCTGTTTTACATACCCATTTCAGGTACCCATCATGGTTTTCCTTCTCCTCCTCCCATCTGTCTTCTGCATTATTCTGTCCTATTTTATGCCCTTAGCATTCAAATAACCTCCTTCCAGCTTGGTCTGTCATTCCCTATGGACATCCCCAATCACACATAAAACTTTACTTTCCCCTTTATAAAAATAAAGCACTTTATTCTTCTGGATGCTCTCTGGACCAACTTGTTTTGGGAATAGGCTGGTAGGAGGAACAGTGCCTGGCTCTCAGTCTGGGTAACTGTGAGTTACCCAGTGCCTGTAGCACTCACAGGAGACCCCAGAAACATAACTATAGTGTTCCACCATTCCCAGTACTGGAGATCTCAGGCAACATCTTCAGGACATTTAATGATTAAATAAGCATCCACCACAAATATGCAAATCATTATTATTTTCTTTAAGGCTTTAAATCTAAGCACTTCTTTACAGTTTTGTTTACAGTTTTGTTATGTGAAGAGAAGCAGCATCCATCTGAAACAAAGGCTGCTCTCTTCCCTCTGTCAATTTTTAACCTGCACTCCAGACTTTAGAAAAGTTAGAGACAGTTTTAACATAGTGCTTTGAAGGCTTTTCTTTACCTCGAGAGCATTGTTTAACAGCAGGCACTCCTATCAGCCTCACCTATATGATGGCTCGCTGCCCAGAGAAACTGCCAGGGAGCCGAGCC
Source organism: Lepidothrix coronata (assembly GCF_001604755.1). NCBI lineage: Eukaryota > Metazoa > Chordata > Aves > Passeriformes > Pipridae > Lepidothrix > Lepidothrix coronata. Next base: position 1,646,327 of record NW_016690200.1, read on the forward strand.
CATGGAGACAAAGGCACACGACAAACCCCAACAGAGCTCCAGAGCTGCTGGAAGAGGAGAATCTGATCTATTGACTTGTTCCCAAAATAGCACCCAGTGGGAGGTGACTGACTGGCTAATACCTGTGGTGTTTCCATTACTGAATGAGATGAAGTCTGTTGCCAGGAATCCTGGGGCGGTTTCCTTGACAACCAGAAGAAATGCACAACTGCGATGCACATGACTTTTCAGGTGCTTTTTTAACTCCCCTGAAACAATGAGCTGCCCTACCAGAACTGTACCTCAGATAAATAAAACCTAAGTCTACAGCCAAATGGTGAACAGAGTTTATGTTCAAGGACAAATTTGAGCTCAGCCTGAAATCTGCCATGAAACAAACGCATAAGAGAGCAAGAAGGCTGGAAGCATTTCTACTGTTCAAGATGGCAGAAAGTTTGATACTTCATCATTTTATAACCTTTAGATGAGAAATTTCAACAGATTGAAAATATTTTCATGAGATATCTAAATAAATTTGAATTTGTCAATTTGAATGTCCCTATTAAATCCAAACCCCTCAAATTTCAAAGTTGATTGCAGATAATACATTGTTCCTCAGAAGCACTATGGGCATTTACTGAAATCAGAACATGTTTTGAAATTATTTTAACAAGACAGTACAAATTTTAAGCCAAGAGTAAAAGGCGTAACAGTATTTCGTTACTCATTGTTTGTAAGCAGAGATTGCGACAAATTTTCTATGGACAGTAAATTCACTGAAAAATTCACATTTTCATGAATTCAGATTCTACTGAGAAGTAGATTAAAGCCCAACTACAACCACTCTGATTCAATGAAGAATTCCATTACAAATTATCAAAATATATTAAATAGTAATTTTAAAAGGAGCTTCCAGTGCCACGCGGCCCGGACCCTCCGCTGCCGGGAGCTTTCCCGCGCCTCGGGGGCGGGGCCCGTGGCTGTGGGGAGCTTCCAGTGCCACGCAGCCCGGACCCTCCACTGCCGGGAGCTTTCCCGCGCGTGTTTGAGCCCCTGGGTGCAGCCGTGGCAGGAGAAAGGAGAGAGAAGGGGAGCCTTGCCGGCAGGTACTGCACCCCCATGAAAGTGAAAGAGAAGAGGGAAGCTTCAGAGCACACAGAGGTTTGCCGTTCCAGGGTTGGGGGGAGAAGGGGGGAGGGGACGGGAGGATTAGGGTAGGGTGTCGAGCGGGCCAAGTGGGTCCGCCTACCGGCAGGAGGGAGAGCAGGACAACCCTGTATGAAATGTCACAGGTGAGCAGTGTGCCTGAAGATATGTGGAAACACAGTGGGGGAAGGACAAGGTCAGGGTGGATAGTGGGTTCTTTTAGAATAATGAGGGTCCCGGCCATGCTGGGGCCATGAAAGGCACCCCCACCTTGGTTGGGTACTGGGGTCAGAACAATTGCTTTGTTTGTCTGACTGTTTTTGGTTCACCTGTGGCTACTGCCCAGGCTCGGCATGTTCTGGATATATTTGCTTTGCTCTGTTACATCCTGAAACGGTGGACAGGACAAAGAGTTGTTCCTGGGTATCTCCTTCAGATTGTTTATAGATAGGTGATAATAAAGTAGGAAATGAAAGACTTGCCTAAATCGTTCTAATAAGAACGTAGTCTGTGTACCCCTATGTGGTTGCGAGCTATATGTTACACGCCTCCAGTAGGGTCACCCATGCCAGATAGATCAAAACCGTAGGACCAGATTTAATACATTCTTAGGCAGGATGAGCTCATTAGCCTTCAGGCAGTCATCCTAGGAGAAGGACAACTCCAATCCCAAACCCGGGCAGATGGAGCTCGCTTAGCCCTGTAAGGCCATCCATCTAAGAGAAGGTCACTCTAATCAAACCTACGTCCTGAGGACCTCACTGCCACCGTCCAAGCTTGCTCGGCCCTGGCAGATGAACCTTAGGATTAAAGGGTGGGTTCAGTTCTGCGCATACTGCATCTCACCTAAAAAATCCATTGCGCAGGCTTGAAGGCTTTACCCACATGCAAAAAGCCCTGTAGCGACGGGCAAGGGTCGAAACGGCAGGTGAAAGGTGCACTGGAAGCCGCAGACCCAACCCTGCATGCAGGCGATTCAGGATATTGGTCATTTGAGACTGACCGGAGATGACAGTCTCTTGGGGCAGCACCCTGAACGACCAAGCAGCCTTTTCAAGGACAGCACTGCTTGCTCCACTCAGAGAGGGGCCTAGAAAAGGTGACCTAAACAAATCTCATCTCCACTTTCACCCAGTCGGTTAACCGCAGGCCAACGGGCATCTTCTTCCAATGAGGTCACACAAAGATCAAAAGACAAAGGCATGAACCTGCCTCCAAAGGTGTACCTAAATTAACTCTAGCATGCTGGAACATCAGAACCATGCTTGATTCTGCGGATAGCGGACGTCCTGAGCGACGTTCTGCCCTAATTGCCCATGAGCTGGCTCGTCTCAACATCGACGTAGCTGCTCTCAGTGAAGTTCGCCTTCACGAGGAAGGCAGCCTCACAGAACATGGTGCCGGTTACATACTCTTTTGGTCAGGTAAACCCAGAACCAAAAAACATCTCTCAGGTGTCGGCTTCATGATCAAAAATATTCTTCCTAAACTCGAAAATCTGCCGACAGGTCACTCTGACCGCATTATCTCCCTACGCCTTCCTCTCCACAACAACCAACACGTTGTCCTCTTTAGTATATATGCCCCAACTCTCCAAGCTGACCCTGCCGAAAAAGATAAATTTTACGCTGACCTGCGCCGCCTTACCCAAAAGGTTCCTGCAGATGATAAGATCATTATCCTTGGTGATTTCAACGCCAGAGTAGGAAAGAATTTTGATGCCTGAAAGGAATATTAGGCAAGCATGGTGTTGGAAACTGCAACGATAATGGTCGACTCCTGCTAGAATTCTGTGCAGAGCAACAGCTCACCATCACTAATACTATCTTTCAGCAGAAAGATAGTCTGAAGACAACCTGGATGCACCCCAGATCTAAGCATTGGCACCTCATCAATTATGTCCTGGTGCAACGGAGAGATGTTCACGATGTCCTCCATACCTGCGTGATGCCCAGTGCAGAATGCCAAACAGACCATCGGCTTGTGCACTGTAAACTCAACTTCAATCTCAAATTCAAACCTAAAGGGGGCAATGTCCCAAGGAGAAGACTCCGAGTAAACAAACTCCAATCAGCCACAGTTAGAGACAGATTCTAGGCAAACCTTCAAACAAGGCTTGAAAACCATTCCACAGATTCTGCAGATTCCTCTCCTGAAACAATTTGGCACCATATTAAAAACAGCATCCTGCAATCCTCCGAAGAATCCTTAGGGTTCTCCCTCAAGAAGAACAAGGACTGGTTTGACAAAAACAATCAAGAAATCCAGGACTTGTTGAGGAAGAAGAGAACCACCCACCAAGCACACCTTGCACTCCCATCCTGTCACTCAAGAAAAACAGCCTTATGTCTCTCATACAGCAAGCTCCAGCAGAAACTCCATGACATCCAGAACAAGTGGTGGATCGATCTAGCTGAAAAAACTCAACTATGCGCAGATACGGGTGATCACAAAGGTTTCTATGAGGCCCTGAAAACAGCATATGGGCCTACATACCAAGTCCAAAGCCCTCTACTCTGCGCTGATGGGCAAACGCTTCTAACAGATAAAACCTCCATTCTGAATCGATGGTCTGAACACTTTCAGACTCTTTACAGTACCAACCGTGTAGTCCAAGACTCAGCAATTCAGTCCATCACACAACAACCAGTAAAGTATGAATTAGATACTGCCCCCACTTTAGGAGAAACCCTCAAGGCCATACATCAGGTGAAAATCGGCAAGGCAGCTGGGATTGATGGAATTCCACCGGAAGTCTGGAAACATGGGGGCCTTGCACTCCACACCAAATTTCACGAGTTTGTGGTGCGCTGTTGGGAACTTGGCGACCTACTATCTGACCTTCATGATGCAGTCATCATCACCTTGTATAAGAAGAAAGGAATTAAATCATATTGCTCAAACTATTGTGGTATTACTCTGCTCTCCATTGCTGGCAAAATCCTGGCAAGAATACTCTTGAACAGACTAATACCCACTATAGCAGAAGGAACCCTTCCTGAAAGCCAGTGTGGTTTCAGAGCCAACAGGAGCACCACAGACATGGTATTTGTTCTCAGACAACTGCAAGAGAAGTGTAGGGAACAGAACAAAGGTCTATATGTAACCTTTGTCGACCTCACCAAGGCTTTTGATACTGTGAGCAGAAAAGGTCTGTGGCAGATTTTGGAACGTTTAGGTTGTCCCCCCAAGTTCCTTAAAATGATCATCTCACTCCATGAGGATCAACACAGCCAAGTCAGATATGGCAACACACTTTCTGAGCCCTTTTTAATTAAGAATGGTGTGAAACAAGGCTGCGTTCTCGCTCCTACCCTATTCACAGTCTTTTTTAGCATGATGTTCCAAAGGGCCACGGCAGATCTCAATGATCAGGACAGTATCTACATTCGATATCGTACCGATGGAAGCCTATTCAATCTAAGGCGACTGAAGGTCCACACCAAGACCTTAAACCATCTTGTCCAGGAGCTGCTTTATGCTGATGATGCCGCCCTTGTTGCCCACATAGAAGCAGCCCTGCAGCATTTAACATCCTGCTTTGCAGATGCTGCTGAGCTCTTTGGGCTGGAAGTCAGCTTAAAGAAGACAGAGGTTCTCCATCAACCTGCACCTCAGGAAGTCCCCCATCATCCCCACATCACCGTTGGCCAATCAGAACTCAAATCAGTCCAGCAGTTTAATTAACTAGGCAACCTCATCTCCTCGGATGGTGAGATTGACGGAGAGATAGACAACAGGTTAGCAAAGGCATATAGTGCTTTTGGAAAACTCCACAAAAGAGTATGGAGTAATAAACACTTGAAGAAAAGCACAAAGATCAGTGTTTACAAAGCCACAGTGTTGTCTACTCTCTTATATGGTTCCGAATCATGGGTCATCTACCACCACCACCTGCATCTCCTAGAACGCTTCCATCAATGCTGCCTCCGTTCAATCTTAAACATCCACTGGTCAGATTATGTGACCAATACATCTGTTCTAGAGCAAGCAGCAGTCACTAGCACTGATGCCATGTTGATGAGAACACAGCTGCGCTTGGCAGGGCACGTCTCCAGGATGAAGGACCACTGCCTCCCGAAGATCTTGCTCTGTGGTGAACTTGCCACTGGCTGCCGCATGAGAGGAGCCCCGAAGAAAAGATACAAGGACTCCCTGAAACAACATCTCAGCCTTGGCCATATTGATCACCACAACTGGTCTACCCTGGAGACACAGCATCTATAACGCAGCTGTCTCCTTTGAGAACACACGCAGGATCTCTCTCGAGGAAAAAAGGCAACACAGAAAGAACCATGTTTTGCAGAATACACCATCTAAGGAGTCTTTCTGCTGTGCCTTTTGCAACCGGATATGTCTGTCTCGTATTGGCCTCATAAGTCCCCAATGTGCCTGTAACAAATGTGGATAGAGCCTTCCCAAATCTTCGTTCGCGAAGCCCAGCCATGGAATTTTAAAAGGAAATGTTCTTTTATGTTTCATAGTTTTGGCATTTGATTTGAAAAATTACCTACTTTTTATGGAAAAATCAATTAAATAAAAAAGACATAACCCCAAGTCAAGAAGTATCATGTACAATGGATTGACAAGCAGTGATAAGACTGAGAATACCTTGGAGATTTTTTTGGTTTTTGTTGTAAGAATTTTTAGATGAAAGATTATCATTTCAGTTGAACAGAGAATTTTTTTTTTTAGTGTAATTAATAACCAGAAACACCCATTTCCCTGCTTTGTGCTTGGGAGGAATAAGCACATGTGAGGAAATTAAGGAGAAATTGAAGGGGATGCAATAGATCAAATAAGTGAAGTAGAGGGAATAAAGAAAGGGACTCATCAAAGGTGACAAACCAGATGACAAATTTAAATGTTTTTGAAGTCTACCTGCTGACATCAGGAGGCTGAATCTACTCACTTCCCTATTAGTGTTGATGGATGACAATCATTGGAGAAGCACTGAGGACCAGAGCTAATTTTTTTTGAGTTAAGAATCTGAGGCCTAGAATCCCAGATAAAATTTTGGCTGGCAGATCATAAGAAATTTCAGAAAACTTCCCTAAATTTTACTTGCGGCTGAGAGAGTGAGCTGCTGGGAGAGGAAGATAATAAAGTGTTACTGTGGAAAAAATAACTATAGAATACAAAGAGTGTTGCATAAGGAAATAAATCATCCCAGTCTGTCATCAGTGGGAGTCAGGCAGAAAATATCTGAAACAGAGTGAGGCTGGAAGCAAACCAGTTAAGATAGAACAATGTGCACTATTAAAATAATCAGAGAAAGCGGGGTTGACCTGGACATTTTAAATGAGGACAGTGCATGCGTCTGAATGAATCATTAGTAGAGATTTAGGTGCTTTCCTAAAACAGATTACATTCATAATAAATAGACTTGAGTAGAGAATTTTAAAACCATATTAGTGGTAAAGGTTGATGCCTGGGGCCACATTAGCTCTGCATCAAGCTCTGATCTGTCATAGATCAATGAAATGTAGCAAGCCTGAATTGCTGATTCAATTTAGTATTCATTTACTTTCAGAGCAGAACATAAATAGTAAGGAAGAAAATGTGAAACATGATCTCTGAGACCAAGATCAAGTTCTATGAGGAACTTAGCATGCATGTACGCATTCATCTTGTGAATATTTAGGGAGCCAAGAAATCGAAAGAGCCCAATCTGTTCTGAAGTTGAATCTGCCCCAAAGGCCCTTTACCACTGAAGTTGAAAGAAACTTTGTCTTCCTTCCCAACAGATGCTGAACATAACCATGCTGAGTGGATAAGCAAGAGCAAACCTCAGTAGAGTGGCAGTGAAACCCCTCAGCAAGAATTTCGTGATTGTAGTATCTGATATAGCATCATAAAATCACAAACTATCTCAAGTTGGAAGGGACTCCTAGGGATCATTGGGTCCAGCTCCCTACTCCATGTAGAACTACTTAAAACTAAACCGTACGACTAAGAGCGTCATTGAGACCCTCCTTGAACTGTGAAAAGTTTGATTTGTGACCACTTCCCTGGGGATCCAGTTCCAGTGACCGATCACCATCTCAGTGCAGAAGCTTTTGCTCATGTACTATCTGAACTTCCCCTCGTGCATCTTGATTCCAATTCATCATGTCCTGTTGCAGGTCACCAGAGGGAGGAGATCTACTGCCCCTTGGAGAAAGGAGCAGACTGTGGTGTGGTCACCCCTCAGCCTTCCCTTTTCCAAGCTGAATAAAGCAAGTTACCCCAGCTGCTCCTCATAAGTCTTGCCCTCCAGGACTTTCACCACCCTGACTGCCCTCCTTTGGACTCTCTCTAATAGCTTTATATCCTGGATTCGCTCTAACAGCTTTATAGCCTTCTTTTGTCTAGGCACTCAAAACTGCACATTACTCAAGGTGAGGCCAAATTAGTGAAGAGTAGAGTGGGACAACCCCCTCCCTCATCCAGCCACTGTGTTGGAGCACCCCAGGGAAGGGGCTGGCCCTTTTGGTTAGTCATGTGACTCATATTCAACTTGCCATCCACCCAAATCCTTAGTTCTCTTTCCACAGGGCTGCTTTCCAGACTCCCCTACCCTGATTTTTCTGTATAACCAAGATTATCCCATTCCAGGTGGACAATCCAACATTTGCTCTTGTTAACATTCATACAGTTTTTGATTGCCCAGCTCTCTAGCCTATCCAGATCTCATGACTGAAGGGGAAAAGGTCCTGTCTGTTTAATTGGACAATTATGCAACAGAAGAAGGAAAGGAAATGCATTTTTTCTTATTTCAAATGGTTTCAGAATATTTCCAAAGAACTTACAACAATCTGACATGTCTTCAATAAATTCATGAAACCTTGATTAATATTTCATTTTTATTCAGCTACAGTTATTTAATATATTAGATCAGATCCTGAATTTAAAGCCAGTGCACATACATGTGGTCACCCAGTTCATCACAGAATCATGGAATATCAGTTATTAAGAGATTCTTCCTCTAATGCACGTACTACAACACCACAGCTTTTTGCTTTGGGAACGTGAAGCTGCCGAGCATGATCAGATGCTGGCACTGGGACAAAAAACAGCTTAGAGAAGTATTAAAATGTCTCTAAATGTTTTTAAATCTTTTCCAAAACAGTGTTTTAAATTATAGCTCAATCTCATGGAAGTCATCCTGGGTGACTTCAAACTGAGCATGCAGCAACCTTATTCAGTCTCTTAAGGCAGAATTATACTGGACCCTTCCCACTGTTTTACTGAGTCTTGACATTCTTAGTGGACAAAATATCACCTGTTTATCCCATCTCTTTTACCATGTATGACCCTGCAATGACTGAATGGTCCTATTTAAAACACTTCTATGCATTTTTAAAGATTTTCTTTTTCGAAAAAGCTTGTGCTATCTATTCATACAAATAACAACTGACGACAAAATGTCACCAATCGTTGACGTATTCTGTGAAGTTTAGCTTTGCTTTCAGACTCTTTATACTCCACTTCTTATTTTGATGTGGCAATAAACAGCTTTAGATTAGAGTAGTGTAGCTGATAGAGTATATTTATACATAGCAACTGTCTATAGAAATAAAGATTAGCATCAAGGCTTTACTGGTTCTCTTGTCAGGATGCTGATCTTTTGAAGCTACAATATAGCCAGCAAAGTCATATTTACCTACAGATTTAACACTGCCATTTCAGATAAGAATATACTAACAGTTGGGATAGGAATAAAAGACTAGTTTTCTTTCACGACCAATTTTGCAGTAATCCCATCTGGGTCAAAACACTTTGAAAGGGGAGTCCTACAGAGAAAAGATACAGCTACTGTGGTACACTCAGAAACAAATATTCATTCTGCTATTTTTTGTTCAGGCTTAATATTCATATATGAAAAATTTAAGTACAAGAAGTTTTATCTGTGTCTATAGCTGCATGCATTTTTGCTTGATTGTGGGTATGGGTGCACACGTGTTAATAGGTATGTATATGTATGTGTGTATTCCAACAGGATTATATGTATTTTTACTAGAATGTATTTTAATATTAAATAAATATTAAAATTTACTTTTGTCATCTCTAGGTTTTGGAATTATATCTCCTTGTAACTCCAGCCTATAAAGACTTTAGGATTCATCAGCATTCTCTCATTTTTGTGCATCATTTTTTTAGGATCTGACCTAAATCACTGATTCTCATGAGAGCACAGTTGGACAAAGGTTGTCCCTGTTTGCAGTGTTTGGACAGGAACACACTGCTATGTTTACAGTAAGAAGAGTAGGACAATCTTGATGTTGAAAAATATTCTTGGCAATGATGCAGTATTAAAGCTGCATAGTAATTGCTATGATTATGGTAAACAACTATTGATTACAGTATTTACTATGCATAGTAGCAAAATAAGATATGCATAAGTGACAATACAAATTTTCTAGAATGACAGTCAGAACAACCACCATAAAAAAATTACAGTCTAGAAACAGTACAGTTCTAAGGGTACATAAAGATATTTTCTCCTTTATTTGCTGTCAATTCCTTCCTTGGTTGGTTGTGCAGTGACTTGCAAAGGTAGCTTTTTCCTCTGAGCTTGGCAAAAAGGAAAATTTTTGTTTATTTTTCAAAAGCAGCAATTAACAGCACAGATGTTAATTGTAGTGGAGGGGTTTTCATGTAAAATGTATGTGTGTCATATTCAATGTGCACCTTTTGGAAGTAACAACTCTGCTGTAAAAACAACATCATGCAGTAAACCTTAAAACCCATATGCAACTGAGACGTGGACACTTGTGATTCTAAACCAGAAGTGTCAAGTGAATTTAAGGGGTCCATATAAAATTGTACTACAGAAGTATTCAGCCTTTTCACTTAGATGGACCTTACCATAAAGTTTTGATCTGGATGGCTGAAACTTAAGATCTAGAAAGTAAGAAACTCTGCGAGTGAATGACAAGCTTGAGAAACTGCAATCACAATCTTTTGGGGTTTTTTGTTGTTTTGGGGTTGTTTTTTCTTGAGAGCTGCAAGTGATCAAATTTAAACTCATTAAACATTTCTGTCAAAAGATTTGTGTGTCAGTATTTTGGAAGTGCTGATTTAATGACACTAAAACTATGAATTTCTCACTTTTCTGAATTTTCTATACAGAAAATCTAGAGAAAAAAGAAGCAGGAGTCTAATTCTTTATCACATGTTCTAAATTAATTACTGTGTGTCATTTTCAGTTTCACCAGTGAGCATTAAAATTAAAATTATTGGTAGATTTTTTCAAAACCTCTCATAATTTCATTGATATCAAATTCTAAATTAGCTGTCTGGCAGTTTGCAGAATTTATAGAATAAATTTAATCTACCGAAGATGATACTCCTCTCTCTTGACAATAAAGAGTATGCCCCCCATTAGTAAATTTTTTCCTTAGTGTTAGGAATATTTGATGTGATAATCTTCCACTGAAACTTACTCTATTAAAAGAATTATCAATAAAACACTTCCATGGGTTTCATTCCAAAGGAACACTGGGTTAATTTAGAAACAGCTGGTAACAAAAAAGAGAAAGATTTTGACCTTGGTAAGGTCAAAATTGAAAACAAACAGTATTTATGTGAATATGCAATAAAGGCAGAGAACTGAAAAGATCTGTATTGAGTTCCTGAAGGTACCGCAGGTGGACTCAATTATGGGTGAATGTCTGTGCTTTATAGCAGGTTCATTCAATGCCAGGCTCTCAGAATTCACCTACGGTTGGCAAGATGAGACCTTCAGAAAGCATGGAAGCTTTCTGATAGTGTGGATGTCTTGAGATCTTCAAAGGAAAGACAAAAAAGGATCATTTAGTATGGAAAAAACTTTCAGATCAAGTCCAGCTGTACACATAACACTGACTGCCAAGCCCACAACTAAACCACGTTCCGAAGTGTCACATGTGCACATCTTTTAAATACTTCCAGGGATGGCGATTCCACCACTTTGCTGTGCAGCCTGTTCCAGTGCCTGATAACCATTGTGGTGAAGCAATTTTTCCTAATATCCAAACTTAACATCCCCTGCTGCAACTTGAGGCCATTTCCCCTTGTCCTATCACTTGTTACTCTGGGGCAGAGACTTTCCCCCACCTCGTGACCTCCTTTCAGGAAGATGCATCCCAGGATGAATTCTGTGGGACTCTGCTACAATTTGAAATACTTTTTCAGAAAAAAATTTCAAAACATCTGAAGAGGTTTTATTACTTCTCTAAGCTGGGGTTTTTTTCCCACTGCTAGTATCTGATCACACTTGGAAACTTCACATTCCCTTGGAAACACCTGCAGTGTTGTGGTACATGCATTACAAGAAGGATCCCTTAAGAACTGCGTCACCACACTTATGTCGTACTGGCTTTAAATTCAGTATCTGATATAATATAAATATAAAACTACTGTAGCTGAATATAAATGGAATATTATTCAGTCTTTCATAGCTTTATTGAAGACATGTCAGATTACATTTGCAATGCATCAGAACAGTTTAGATGTCTGAATAAGGCCGTGAGCTGCATCTTGGAGTTATTTACTGCTTTCTTTTGACTATAAGGGGAGATTAAATGTTCAATTATTTAGTTAACAGCACAGGTGTGCCTAGTGACATGGTAGGTACTCTGGACAATCCAAGAAGTCTGTGTAGGACTGATATTTGACACAGAATCTTTGGGACAGTTTTGATTTTCTGTACCGGCAGCTAGAGACATCACGGATTTGTGAAGGCATATCAAATGACACTGTATACCTGCATTTAGTGCCTGAGTGAAGCCCTAGATGATTAGCTCAGATGTTGACAGAAGAGAGAACCTCTGGACCCTTGGTTTTCATCTGTACAAGAGGGAAAATTTATGGCTTCCTTACAGGAGTGTAGTGAAGGCAGCTTCTAAAGCATATCTCTCTTCTCATGCTTCCTTTATATCTCTCAAAGTTGGCAGAATTTTACTCACAGAAATTTTTACTATTTATGAGTTGAACCCAGTAACCCAGTCACAGAGCTGGCCAGCTGAAGGAAAAGAAAGATTTGACTGCAAGACCATGTAATTTCCAAATTTGCTTTAAGTTGCTGTTGAAGGAAGGGCAATACTATTTAAAGTTCAACATCAGCACCGTCTTTCAGAGCTCTTGGGTTTATGAGTCAGATAAACTGCTTGAAAATCACTCATTCTTTTAAGTATGAACTAGAGAACTGATTCAAAATGAAACCTTCTAAAATCACCTCTCTTCCTGATTTTCCAAATTAAAAACTTGATATGAATAACAATCATGGCTTTTCTGAAGGAAACCTCTTTAGATTGAGAGATTGTTCCCTCTTTACTTAATAATTAGAGTATTTTTTCATCATGCTCCTCAGAATTTGAGAACCTTAAATCCTCCCTCTAAAGCACCTCTTGATGCTGTTTTAACTAAAGCAGTTTACTCACCTTCTGATTTTTAAATAGAACAACTGTTACCATGTTCTAATCTACTCTGAAACTCAAATAGCAGAAAACTGATTGCACAGAAGACAACTAAAGAACATTTTTTTCAATAGACAGAGAAAAACAGGCATAGTATTTTCTAGTACCTCTGCGTGCTGCATCTCACATTCACACATGGATAAACACACTGAGAAGTAGGTGGAAAAAATACATGTCTGATGAATCCTGCTTTTCTTTGCATAAACATAACTGTCATGTGAGAAGTAGAATTCGTCATCTCCTGATTAGAACCCAAATTTAGCTGTCAATATATAAATGTCTACATGTGGTCTGGATGTATAAGTTCCAGCTATTGCCAGAGCTGTTCAAGAGCTTGTAGTTGCCAGAAATTGTGTTAGTGTTGTTTGAGGTGTTCTACGGTATCCAAGGATCATGAAATCATGGGATAATTCAGGTGTGAAGGGACCTCAGTAGGTCTCTATTCCAACCTTTTGTTCATCCATGAGGTCATAGGGTCATCCAGAAGTCCAATCAGGTTCCTTTGGGTTATTTGTCTCACCAAGTGTTGAAAAACTCCTCAAATGGAGACTACAACTCCTGTCAGTAACTTGTCCCACTGTCAACTGTCCCAATTAGTGAAAAAAAATTTCTTCAATCTGAACCCTGTTCCCATTCAGCTGGCACATGAAACACAGGAACTATAGAAAAACTATGTGCTACAAAAGATTTGGTAAGAGGTCATCCAAATGGCTCTACAGGCTCCATGGGTCATTCTGGGTAAAGCCCTTCCCTCTATAACAGAAGCTCAGACACCTACCCCACATCTAAAAATTTAGAGGTGGGACTCCATTGCCCAAAATTAATTGCCCTGAATAGCTGTTCTAACATGGAAGTCTTCTGGTGTTCTTTAAGACTGATGTTGCACTTGCCCGTCTCTTGTAGATGCCTGAATAATCTGGGATATCTCAAAGAACACTAAAAGTCTAAATATAGACAACTGAATCAGATGATGTAGGGATGGTGTAGGATACCCAAAGAGATTCATTTGCTATCTTTCATCAGACTAGTTGAAGGAAGTTCTATAATATTCTATTCTTGACATCCTTATCACACATTAGCCTCACAGGCTTCACATATGCAGATATCAGACTCTGAAGTGATTCTTCCAAGAATTCCTAAGAGCTTTCAGAGGAAAAATGGCCATAACTTTACCTATCAGTTATCTGAGACTTCCAGGCACTACCAAAAACACGAGGTTTAAAGCCAAAATTATTTACTAGGACCTTTCAGTCAAATAGGAAAGGAACATTTGCATGCAGCTGAGAATGACCATTCAAAACATTGAAATAATTACAAAGTTTTCAATTAGAGTATATCAGATGATCCTAAATGATTAGACTATAATTTTGCTACCACACAGCTGGACAATGTAGGAAAATGTTAGAAAAGAGCATTCAGGGAAGTGAATTGAACTACTTGTCTTTTTTTTAATTTTAAATAAAAATAAATCTTTTGTTTGCAAATCACAAATATCTTTCCTTTTAATTTCTGGAGATGAAGCACTATAAATGCCAATTTATTTTTCACTATGAGGTTAGTCTTTGGAGTAATGGAAAATAATTTTCCTCATCTTCAGTGAATAAATCATTGTGGGAGGCTCTGCATGATAGTTAGATCCTGCATAGCTATTTTTTCTGATTGTAAGCAGGATCATACATTTAAATTCCTGAAACATTATTAACTCATAATCATTTGCTTTTAGACCTTTCTGATAACTTTCCTTTTTCATTAATTCCTTTTCACTCAGGTAATAGAGAATTACTTTGTTTAATGATTCTCTAAAGACCCAAGAAGGCTAAATATCCTAATAAGGCAATTTTATTTCACAAATAATATTGCATTCACCAATATAATTAAATTTTAATGTTTTCTGCAGTAGGCCATGTCCCTAGCAATGGGATATGCAATGTCCTAATCCAGAAGCAATTTTGGCAAAATGAGCTTGTCCTTTCCCAGAGCTAAGTATCAGTCAGTAGAAAATCATCAAATAGACTGTTTACTCTGAGAGAATATTTAATATCTCAAGAAAAAAGAAAAGAACCCTGACTTCCTTTGGAGGAAAATTCCCCATGTGCTCTGCTCCTATGGGCAGCTGAGTTAGTGAATCCCTTGAACACATCCTTAAATGTAAAAAGCTCATGGCCTGACCACTGTAAGGTGGGGCTTTCCAACTCAGCCCTTCTGTGATTGAGCCTTCAGGCTGTTCATGGCCTCTGAATCTTGCAGTGGGCTCTGTGTGCTCCAGAGTCTGGCCAAAAGTGGGGATGGTGGCAGAGAAGTCAGTCCTGCAAAAGAATATGTGACCGGCCAAAGCAGCTCAGCAGAGCACGGTCCAACACAAGAGGTGAAGACACACACTGCAGGTCTCTCCAGTACTCCTTTTTGGCTTCTGCACAGGTGTAAGTTATCCTTGGGAGTAAGCTCCTCTGGATGCCCTGCTTGCTCCAGACTTTATGTCCTTGAAGCTTTTAGAGATATACCCTGAGGAATTTCTCCCATCCTAGTCCATGCACTAAGAACTCCTCTGTTTCTATATTCAGGGTTTTGCAACAGTTAGTATCCTCCTTTGATTGTAGACACGCCCTCAGGAAAGGAAAGTATTCTCAAATTGTCTTCTCTCTAATCAAAAACTTCCTTGTCTTCTGTGAAAGAGTTCAAGTGTTGTCATTGTTTTGCCTTTCCTTCTTGATGCTTTTAAACAATTTTCTTCGATTGAAGTAGTTAAAGTTGAAAATTCTTCGAAACAAAAACAAGGAAAAACTTGTTTTTTGCTTAGCAAAAGTCTTTGAGTTTACTCTGTTATTTCTGCCCTGCAATTAAGAGAGATCCCCCTGGACTTCTGTATGTATGTCAGAGCCCAGGTAAATGAATGCATTTTCAATCTGTGACATCAGATATACAGCCATGGAAATGGAGGAGCAAATGAACTTGAAATTTTGGTATATATTCCCTGCTCTACCTAGAGAATTGATCCACGTGTTAGGCAGAATCACTTGAAGTTTGGAATACCTGGGGTTTATAACTGTGGCCTGCAAACTTATAAGCAATCTGAAATGGATGAGGATATGCTGCTGTAGCACTCCAGCTATACCAACAGCATAACACTTCTTCCAGTGGAAGGAAATATTACCCAATTCATAGCTAAGCCAAACAGCTTGAACTGGTAAATAATAAGTACTTTATAGGAACCTCAGGGTATGTCATGGATGTGGTGCCATAAACAGTCCAAGGACTTTCTGCTTGCACAGAGTGTATTTCTATTCCCTGCAATTTTTATAGTGAAGTTTCCAAGCTATGCATAAGCAGCAGTATAATAGGATCCCTATTTATTTCACCTTCAGGAATGCTGTGCATATTTACTTGCCCATATTCTTTCTGTTTCCTTCAATAGCTTTACTAGAAAACAAGTATTCACTATTAATTTGCTTCTTTCATCTGTTTATTTTAGGAAGCAGGTTTGATATTTTTTTCTTTTACTGATTGATAATTTTCTTTTATTTTGCTCTGACATTTTTCTTCCCTCCCTTGTGACAGAGTATAATAGATGCAGACTCTGAACCAAGGGGTCAAGGATGTCTTCTGTGTGTCCTTTATTAGTAGAATGTCTCAGTCTGAGAAGAAGGATGGTCCTATGGACAGTCATTCAGACAATTGGATACAGTATTTGGTTCTGCTAAATGCCTCTTATTGGTGTTCAGAGCCAAATTTGGAAGTGTGAAGCAACTGCAGCCAGAGCCAAACTTTCAAAAATCCTTGGGAAGGCTGTCAGTTCACATTATGCCATGTGAGGCCAGGCTCTGAGTGCTGTACTATCCTCATAATGTTGCTGCCTATTTTGATCCCTAAAGAGGAACGAAGTTCTGGGTCATCCTCATGTGTTTTCAAGACTACTTAGAGGATCATGTTTTGGTTTTTTATGGGCTCTAGGATCCTGTCAGCCATAGAGGGTCACTTTGTCACTCTCAACTCCTTCGGTTATTTACCTTGTAAAGTTTTCTGTCTCTCACTACCTCAGTTACCAGCTTCAAAGTCTGTGAACAAAGATGTGTATAAAATAATCAAATCATGAAATGTTAGAGGGCATTAAAATCTTGTGGGTTTTGGGGGGGGTTGTTTGTTTGTTTGTTTTTCTCTGAGTTTCTCTGAAATCACTATGGAGGTAAAAACCCAAACTTCAGTCTTATCTGAAGAGTCTTGTCATCCCCCAGCTCTACATGAGGTACAGATTTGTCTTCTGAGCCTCATTCCACATCCTAATTCTCTCTAAGTTAGAAGGATATTCCGTATGATCAATGACAGGGATAAGAGCAAGGAAAGAATCTGGGTAGAAGTTGAACTGGGTGGAGCTGAAGAGCTATTTAAAACTTCAAAATCATCTTTCTAGTGTAAATAGCAATTTCTCCTATATTCCAAGATATGGAATGAAACCACACCACAGCCTCTAGGTAACCCCTTGTATTTGCAATAGACAATATAAGTTCAGCCAACCAGCAGTACATTCAAATTGAACTTTTATTTGTGATTTCATCTGAGCAAAAAGAACGTTGACAAATTTCAGAGTAACCAACCAGCTGAATCTTTCTTTCAAACAGCTTGAAAGCACAGCTTCTAACACGTCATTCTTCTGTCCATTATTCTCTAAAACAAGCTTTTTACAAAGCACAAAGGTGTGCTACGCACAAAAAAAAAAGGGGGCATAGTGTGTATTGGATCAGTTTGAATACAAGTTACAAGTATGACAGCAATATTGTGTTTTATTTTGATTTTTGAGTTTTAATGTACACTCCTGAATAAACCATCAGTCTTCTTACTTTTCAGGGGAAAAAAAAACCAACTTGTCATGGCTCAGAAAGTCACATAAAAAGATCAAAGAAAAGGAGAGTAAACGTGATTGTGCAACTGGTATATAAAAATTTGCTGTATTTTTATGAAAAAGAGATGAATTTGAACCTGAGAGATCTGTAAGGGCTATTTTTTGATGCTCTTGTACACCTTTGAGGAAAAGGGCCTCTGCTTACCTCCTGATGTTTACACAGCCCATGTGAATTTGATGAAAATAGCCTCTTCTCACTTGCTAAGCAAATGCATGAAACCATTGGGATGTTTTAGAGAAAAGAGAAAATATTATTTCTTTTGCAATCTCTCCTGAGTTCTTGGGAAGAGTTTCTGCAGACTTCTTCATAGTAGAGGTTTCTGGATTCTGGAATCCACCTTTTTTCTGTCAGCCTTAAGCCATATGTCTAAGCTGCAGAGGAGGGGAAGAATTTCAGATACTCTACTATATTAAGCAGTTTTACAGTCAGTTCTCAGGGCTATCTGCTATATTGCATGGATTACTCTGAAGTGGCTAACACTTCTCAGGCACTGGGACATTTCCTAAATTCCACGTAAATCCATCTGCCTTGGGTTTCTTCTTAGCTGGGTCTGCACTGCTAGGGCATGTAGAAAGTAGGAATCACAGGGGTGTTGTTGGAAAATAGGCCAGAAAAATTTAAGCCAAGGTGCCTACCACAGGAGTGGTAGTTTTTAGGAACCAGGCATGGGAAAATAAATGTCTAGGTATTTCAGTCATTTATTAAAGCAAACATGAGTCCTCTGTGGTGAAAGTTGCCAGAAAATTGTAGTCCGAAGTATACAACATCCTTTAAAGATGCAGATTTTTTTTTTCAATCCATAATAATTCATCCAGATGAAGATCTCTTTTAAGTCCTCTCCAGCCACTCCATGGCATCTCAGCTACAAAAACAACCAGCATATCGAAACCAGTACTATTTTGAAAATTGGCAGTTAGGAAAACTGATGAAAGATAGTGCAGAAGCAGCAATGAATCAGATTAATATGGACAACATGGGGAACATTCCACCTACGCAGGGAGCAGTGCCTGATATCAGAGGGCTCTTTCATCTCTAATAACAAGACCCAGTGGCTGAGAGCCAAACCTTCAAACTGGAAATGAGATGCAATTTTTTGGCAGGAGCATACTTAACCATTTGAACCATTTACTAATAGACATAGAATATACGTCTTCATTCAGAGTCTTTAGACCATGAGTGATTCTCTTTCAAAATGAAAAGCAAGTGAATTTTCAATGAACTGAAAGTTATTAAGGTGATTAAAACACTTCCTGGGTAAAATCTAGCCCTGAGTTATGGAGATGGTTAAATTGTTAATGGCCTTTAAAAATGAGTGTCTCTACAAGTGAGGAAAAAGCTAGAAGATATTTGTGCTATGGGAAGCAAGACTTTAGTCTGAAGATTTTTCATGAATTTTAGGAGCTTGAGTATTGTAGAAAGAACTACGCTGTGCTGGAGTTATACGGTTTTTCATAAAAAGAGAACCATTAAGCCTTTGAATTTTAATATTCTGGATGGACTATATTTTTTCTCAGGAAACACTATTTTTAAAATATATCTTTATGGTAGATACAACTTTCAGTTTTTTCTGTGCAAAAAAAAATTCTTCCTTTATTCTCAAGTTTTGTTTATTAACAACAAATCGTGGGGCTTTGGACACTTGCCCAGGTATTCACAACAGATAATAAATTAAAACTTTTTTTACCTACGAAAAGAAATCAACCACCTCTTTGAGATGAACAACAAGAACTAAATCAACCTGCATTTTTGTAGTGGTGAATAAATTACAGTAGCTCAAACAAATAACTGTACCAAGTTCCAAAACCTAGATTTATAAAGGGCACTAAAAGACCTGGATTTTGCAATGAATAATCAACTAAAAACTTTTCAAACTCCACTTAATATGAAGACATGCCATTTCTTCTCTTGCATGGCCATTTTAAACTGATCATTGTTTCTGAGTGGTCTTCCAAGGATGGCCTCACATCATATGTGTTCAAATTTGTCTGATGGACCATGCCAAACTGACTCTTTTGTGGCTGGTATTTACTGCTGGAAAAGCTTGCTAATTGGAAAACTGCTACACATGCCATCCTTCCTAAACAGATTGAACAGGGAGGTGCCACCTCACACATTGCCGCTGACTCTACTGCAGACTTAAGTATCAAAACGACTTCCATATCCAGACACTGTATAATTTAATCACGCTCAAAGGATTTCCATAATTGTATCCACAAACATTACTGCAAGATCAGCTTTCTGCTTCACAGGTTTCAATTAGAACGTGCAACACACCAATGCATTTGGAAAAAAAAAAAAAAAGGAAAATAATGAATGCTTCTATTCCTCTCATCTTCAAGAGGTTTTTATACAAATATTAAGCAAGTGAGCACTGCCACTTCTCACTTTCTAAACAGTTCCTTTTATAATGTTCCTCTCTCCTGCACTGCATGTCATCCTTGTAATTTCTTGCATTTTGCTTAAAGCACAAGGAACACCAAATTGTGCTGAAGATTGCTAATGAAATATGGAGCAGTTCACTGCTAAGTTACACATAAAATGTCTGCCCTAAGCTGTTCACGGAGCAAAGATGTATCTCCTGTCTGCTGGCTGTTCAATAAGCTGTATGAAAACCACAGTGAGTTTCAGTCTGCTTCCTACTGAATCAGGGGGGAATTAACTGACTGAGAGACAGGCAAATTAAAGACATTTTCAAAAGAGAACTGCCAAACACCTGAAAAAAAAACCCCTGCTTTCTGGATAGCTGTGTTGTATCAAGGTTCTAAATTTTTGATATCTCAGTCTGAAAAATGTGGATTTAAAATCTGAATTGTCATATCCTGGCTAGTCTTGGAAAAATGGAAAAAGAATGGATTACTTAAATGCTTCATGTTCAAGAGACAAAAAATTTACAGAGGCTTTAAAAATACTTAAAACACATTTGAAGTTAGATTCCCAGTTATCAAGTATTTCTTCAAGACTTAATCAATTCAAACTTCAAAATAAAGAGTAGCTATATGTTCTGTTTAACATAAAGTTATATTCTGTCCTACATGATGGTGTTAAAACACTTGTATTGAGGAAACACTATCAAAATTATTTACCCAGTCTGAAGAAATAACATGGAATATGTTATTCTCATGATGATTTTGTCACATTGTGGACTTGAATAAAAATTTAAAAGTGACAAAGAAGAGAACGAACAAGGCCCCAGTTTTAGTGCATTGAAGGAAAGAATGATTCAGGAAAGTTACATGAAAGACAAGAAAGTGATTGTGAACCTCTGATTTACTGAGATCAGTCAGGTTTAATCCACCTGAGTTCCTTCTCTAATGAAATGTCTGAGTCTGTGAATGAGAGGAGATTAGTAGATATTGTTTACCTCAAATTAAACAAATTAAAAAATTTAAACACATTATCCAAGAAACACCTAGTAACCAAACTAAGGTTCGCATCCAAAATGCAGTCTGCATGGCTGGGCCACGAACTGCATGGAAAGCAAACTGGACTGCTGGACCCAAGAGATCATAGAATCATAGAATGGTTTGGTATCACCTACTTCCAACACCCCGACATAAGCAGAGATGCCACTGGCTAGACCAGGTTCCTGAAAGCTCCATCCAGCCTGGCCTTGAAGATGGTGGTCAGTGATTCCAGGCCCAATTGACCAGCTGGCTCAATCTGAGATATTCCTCAGGGGTTGTAGTGGGGCACTGTGCCAGCTCATCTGGGCAGGAATCTGAACAACCTGATCCAACTGTGCAATTAGCCCTGCTTTGGGCATTGGACTGCAAATCCTTCAGAGACCCTTCCTAACCTGAGTGCTTCTAGGAGGCTAAATACTGAAAATTCACAACCAACAGCTGTTTAACGACTATTCCTTGCTCTTCTCATTTGATTTTAACTACACTCAGTTTCATGACTAGCTTCAATATGTTCTTCAAAATATCATTTTCCTGATGATGCTTTGTCTACAGCAACAACAGTTTTCCCAGATGTCTGCAACACGTTGCTTTGAGTAATGAATGATACTCCTTGGATGATAGGTTGGAGTCTGTTGTCATGTTGTACAGCTGTCTGGATATCACTAGAGAAGGAGATTCATTCTCGATGGGGCTTCTGTACATGGGTACATGGGAATATATAACCTGACCTTTCCAGCAGGAGTCCATCAAGAGTTTTCTAACTTTCAAATAAGCAATGCTCACAATGGGAAATAAGGACAGCATAGTCCATCTGTAAGAAAAATTGAAAAGGGTTTAAGTGCTTGATCCATGGAGTCCATGGAGACTGTTACTAACTAGAATAGGCACTGGATCATGGCTGTGCTCAGGAAAAAGATGATTTTGTTTGTAAAGATAATGTGTTTGTAACACATTTCCTGAGAGTTGTTTTATGATGAAGCTGGGTCATTCCCTGAGTTTTTACATTTTTCAGTAATTAAGCTCCCAGCTCAGTGGGTTACTGGGCTCTCAAGGCCATGATCATGAAGATACTTTTACAGCAGACAATAGTATTCAGATGAGATGATGAGGTAGTGAAATGCCACACTGTGTCTTCCACAAACATGAAAATACCAGGAACAGAATAATGTCTGACTTCTCAACTATTTTAAGCTTGACTCCTGGGACAGCATAAAATCACGCCATTATATTCAGACTTAATGCTTGCTCTGATGGAATTTGTTAATATTTCTTTTGTTATTTTAAAGAGCAATATCAATGATTTTACAAACAATGGATGCTCAAATGAAAATGTACAGATTTTCCTCTCCACTTTCCTATGGAATACTTGAAAAAGACAAACTCTAGTGTAAATTCTGGGGGGCAGCTATCTCATAAATTTTGTCTTAGTGATTTGAAAACAAAACTTTCTGCTTAGTCATTTCTCTGCTCTCTCCCTCTTTTTTCACTTTCATTTTAATTTTGTCAGTATATTCTGATTTTCAATCCCTTCTGATGGGGCAAGTGAGAAAAAAAATCCATACAGCTTTGAAACAAGAATAATATGAATTTCTGCAATATGAAAATGTCTTACATATACATAGAAATTCAAGAAAAGAACAAAGAGGAAGTGAATTATTTTTGCTCTTTATCACCCCAGTCTTTTGGGTTAATAGCCAATCTCAAACAAATATTTACATTTATTTTATAATTAAGATAATTTTTAAAAATGCAGTCATTTTCAGGCAGTATTGGAAATACAAACCCCTAATTTATCATCTGTGACAATATGACAACTTCTTTACATTAATTGCCCAATGTTTAAAATAGAAGATATTAGACAGAGCTGGTGTCAGTTTAAGCACAGATATGTTCTAGCAGTGTAATTACTAAGAAAAATAAATCAATTAGAATAGTTTGCTAACATAGAACCATTAGATCACATATTTTCTGTTTCATTTATAGCCATCTGGTGAAGGATTCATTTTGTCTTGGCATAAGGACATTTCTGCAGAAGAAAAATGAGATTGACATTTTATTTTTACACCAAGTTAAATTTCCTTGTAAGATAATTATTTATGAAATACGATATGTAATTTGATGCATGATCTCTGGAAGAGGTTACTAAAGAAGGAATAAAATTTATATTTTTAGTAGTAATATATAAAATATATGCTCAGGAGTGCTATCAAGAAAATTGTCTGGTTATCAGCATAGGAGCTGATGTTGTGATAGCTGCTCTGGTGGTTGATATTGTCAGGATTAAACTCAGTACCTCTACAGAGAAAAATATCAGTTATTATAGCTATAAAGCTGTTACCAACAGCTCTCATCCTGATGGAATGAGTAGAGGGGGGGAGCTTGTACCATATACTTTCTGCAAATGTAACTTGTATTAATCTATTACATTATGCATATTGATATGGAAATCACTTGTTAATGTTGATGATAGGCACTGGGAATTACTATCCTGCTACTCAGAGTTAAAACTTGCCACAAGCCTAAAACTGTTCAAACTGAGTTGAAAGCTGACACAGCGAAGATCTGATCCAAAGATGTTGGCTGTTAGTCACCAGTGCCAGGTTTCCCCTTCCCATAACCATCTCTTTCCATGTCAGGCAGCATTGTAACATCCTCTAGTCTGAGTTTTTCATATCTCACATATTGATGATTCATTGCATTATTCCTTTAAGGAGGCAACAGCTTCTCTGTGGCCAGACCCCATCCTCTCTCTGGTATGAAAAAATTAGGAGGGAAGAATCCAGTACAATTTTATTAATTTCTCAAGTGCATTTGCATTTAATTACTGAGTAATCACTGTATGAAAACACATGTCTTTCCCAAATGAATGACCTTTGGCGTCCAGTCTTCTCAGTGGGCTTTCCCTGCTAGATAAAAAGGCTAAAACCTCCGGTATGATTCACTGCAATGCATATTCCCCACATCTTTAATAACTAATGTAGGGGGGGGGGTTTCAGTTTTGTAATATTCCTTTGAAATTGTAGACTCTAGAACTATAAGTAGCATGATAATATTAATCTTAGTACTATAGAAAATGGTTTTTATTTCAACTGCTGCCACATACAAGACTTGGCATGAGTGTGTTTTGATGCACAAAACCACTGATTCTTTCTCTACTATGATCCCTATACATTTTAAGTATCTTCTTCTGGAGTCCTACTCCTCTGTTGTAGGAATGATCTGCATGCCTTATATTTACATGGATAAAATTTTGCATTTAACTGAACTGGAAAAGCATCTTGAATGGATAAACCAGTTCAACAGGTAATCTTGGGCTTTGTATCTGACTGCTCAACTTCATCATTTTTCACTGTTCCTCTACTCTTTGTGCCAATCACAGATTTTATTGATAGTGATGATATCTTTACTACCAGATCATGAATAAAAATTAGTACCAGGTACATCTTACATGGTAAATTTTCCCCCTAGATAAAACCTATAATGAAAATTCTCCATAAATAAAAACTCTTTAACATTTATCAGTTATACCATTCATCAGCTCCTTCTTGGTAATTCACAGTGCTATATTTTTAATTAGAATGTCACAAGGTTCTAAATCCTTTCAAAAGTTTAAGTAATGTAAGAATTAATAATGACTTTAATAATTCAGGTACTTTTGGCATCCAAAAATTCTAATCTCCCTGAAAATATTTCTCTTTTTTTTTTAACAACCATAGAGTACACTGGCATTACTTAAATTCAAATTTCATTATTTTCCCTTTGGCTTAGAAAAATGCAAATATTTTTAATGAAATATTCCTTTTGAATACTTTTTACAGGTTGTTGTAAATCTTTGGAGCTTATTATGAGTTTTCCTCAGGATTTGTCAAAATGTTCATCAATAGTTTGGATTGTGATCTGTAAGTCATCAAGGTCACACAAATTGTTTATCATCTGTAGATGATATATGGACTGAAAGATACTTCATCATCTTGATGTTGTACAAGTACATTATTCTTGCCTGTTTACAGTTATGGAACAGAAATATTTATTGACTCCTTCTGCTTTCTATTTGTGGTTGTTAATTGTATCATCTTGTTCTACAAATTACCCTTCATCATCTCTCATGACACATCTGAACTACTTAGGAAATGTTGCTGTGAAGGAATTCAAAACATTACTTGTTGCCCTAGAGTCTCCCAGCTGGAGAAGTGCTTCTAAGCTTAGTGCAGTGTCTCAGAAAAAAGCCCAAACCACATCCAACAAAACCAAAACCAAAGCAGGACCTAGCTGCTTTGATGTTGCTATCTCTGTGTGTTAATACATCTAATCATCTTTGCTCTCATGCTGTGTCTTTCTTTGTAGAATATTTTTTTCCTCAGAGATTCAGACATAAAAGCAACATCATGAATGCTTTCTTGGGATACATTGTGCCTTTGTATTGAGACTTCTCCATAGCCTTTGTTTTATTTCAAGTTCCTCTGCTCCCAAATGCAAAGTTATCTTTAAAGGTTACTTGCAAAAAAGTTACCAGGCTAACAGCTAATAAAAGTCTTTGTTCAGATAAGCTAAAAATTCATAGATATTTTCTGATTCCATTTGTTTTCTTGGAATAAATGTAACTTGTATATAAAATCGATTTTTTTCTTAAACACTATTAAATCCTTATAAAGATAGTTTTATCTAAACTGTAACAGAATGGAACAGCAGTGATAAGAATATTAGTTCCTGTGTATCCGTATAGTAAAAAATATTGCTGAGCTCATACAGATGCAGAACTGCAGAGATCAAGTAATTTGTCTGAAGTCAAACGTGAAAGCACATTTGAAAGACAGGATGTCAGCTATAGGATTTTTCTTCCACAGTCCAGAACACTTTCCATAAGGTCCCTGAGGGAACGGGACTTTTGTTTGTTTGGGGATTTTTTGTTGTTGCTGCTTTTGTCGTTTTGGGGTTTTTTTTTGTTACAGATGTTGAGATTCTTTGAAAACATTCATCTTTATGGATGGAAAATGTCATTCTTCATAAAAGAACTGGAAAGAAAAGAAGAGGGGGGAAGTAGCGGGGGGAAGGTCATCTGCTGCATTTTTTGAACCCAGCTGTAGACCAAGACATAGAAAAAAAAGTATTCATTTGCCATTAGAAAAAAAGACCATGTTAAAATCCCAGCTCAAGTTGTAAGGACTAGACTGAAGCACACTTCTCTTCACAAGTTAAACAGCTGTACTATATACCTGTAAACCATTAGTTTTCTTCTGAGGATGAACTGAGGACCAGCAGCTGTAGAACTCATAAGAATTTCTTGCTCCTTTCCTCCTTAATGTAGCTATTTATCCAATAAGAAACACAAAAAATAAATCTAAGTAATTGATAGCAAAGTTTACAAGGGCCCTCTAGTTGTTTACTATGAAGATGTTTGCTCATGAAGCAAAAGGAGTGTAAAAGAGAGAAGGAACATTTTATGCTGGGGTGAAAAAAAATACAATGTTGATTCAAGCTATTTCCATAGGGAAGCAACATTGGGAGGCTCCATTAAGTTGCCTGGCACTAGCTGGCAGAAAAAAATAAATGAAAACACAGTGCTTTATTTACTGATGCCAATAAATGGAGCAAAGCTGGAAGGTATTCAAGATTGTTGACAGGCTGATTGTCCCAAATGGTTGTTTTTGACACTGAAGTGTTCATCACATTGATACACACACCCTGCCAAGCCACAGGGTGCACCTTTTAGAGAGTCAAAACTCTATAAAGGTACAAAGTACCCGGTGCTAATGCAATGTATACTTGTGAGTTTAGGTCCATCATTTACCATGAATTGTTTTCCATATTCATTGTGTTGTTATCTCTCTAAGCAGGTTTGCTACCTGACAAATTGAAGTTCACTCTCTAATATATGATGACAGTGCTAAATGACTACTTTAATATGTTTTGCCTAGAAGTGTCATTCCTGTTTTGATAGACACCGATGGAACTTGATATCCAGATTTGAAGAAACACTGAAAGAAAGGCTTAGAAATTGACTGGTAATAAAGGCACAGTTTGGAAATATCAGTGCAGCAAACATACTGTCTGCTGCTTTCAGTGGCTGCAACTACAACTTAAGTCTCTGAAGTGAATAAGTGGCATTTTCGGGTATGAATTCAGAAGCATAGAGTCAATTTTTTGCTATTTTGATGCCAGTTATATCACCTGAAGTAGTAATTAATCCATCAAAATTCACCATTTTTCCCCCTAAATCTATGTTAGTAAATTATGGTTTACAATATAGTACACATTTATCAAAACAGTAACCCTGAAAGTGCAAACAACACAAAGATAACTTTGCAAACTTGCTATTGGGTAAGAACAAAGCCCATATTATCAAATCTGTTGAGAACTTTATGATCAGTTTAAGATGGGAATGTCCAAGTCAAAATATCTTGCTGTGATTTAATGTTCTGAGATTAGGTGCTCCTTACTTTAATGAGATTTTTTGGTTTCTATTTGGTTATTCTGAAATCAAAACATATGAGTTAATGGATGGCTTCCAAGTGCCTAAACAATAAAGATTTGAACAATTATAACTCTTAGTACCTACTGTAAATAGTGAATCTATTTACCAAAACTTCAGGGTTTTTTTATTTTCTGTCCTCTATTCATTATGCCTCTCTCACTTCTAGGTTTGATTTTCTCATCATACAAATGGAAAACAAGCTTTCCCTCACAGCCACTCACCCAGAGCCACTTTGGTTTCTGACAGTGGGCCTTTCTCTCTGACACAACACCAGTGACAACAGAGGTTGTGTTAGCCAAACCATGATCTAATCTCCTTTTCAATTCTACCATTGTCCTCAGAATGTGATCTCAGTGACACCAGGATAAATGTCCATCAGAATTTTTGTCCTAAAGGATATGTGAGTGAGAGAGCAAAACCTGAAAATTCTGCTGCTGCAGAGTTGGATTTCAGGGCTTATTTTATCCAGCTGACCCTCATTAATTGCCTAAAATTTTTCACTCACCGTTTCCACATCCAAAATGGAAGGGATTTTTAAATTATTATTATTTCTTTCACATTTTTTGTCTTTTTGAGAAATCTTGAACATATGCATTTAAAACAGGTTATCTTCTCCCCTCTACTTTCCCTTTTCTAAGCTCTAGCAATCAGAACTTAAAGCTATTATTCTGTCTTCTTTCTATGTCTTTGTAAATGCACAAATATACTGTTACAAAATTCAGGATGTCTCCCAAAAAAAAAGAAGTATGATTATAGTATTTTGTAAAGACATATGTTGAAATTGTTGCTGAGCAATGGGCAGCCATCCTGGTTATCACAGTTAACCATTGGTACCTATTCTGAATATTTTCTTTTACCACAGGTCACCTCCACAGCCTTTTTTTTTCACCCCTCTTTAAAGTCCCTCTATTTTGTTGATATCTTTCTAGGAATAAAATGTTCAGAACAGTCCAGAAACCATTTCGAATGTAACATTTCAGGAGGGCATGAAGCATAAAAATAAAAAGCATATAGAACTATAACTATGAGGAAATATGACTTTGAAACTAGGTACAGTTCGTGTGTTGCTGGGGGAAAACAGATCACAGTAGACACCCACATACAATATGCTGTCTACCATCATTCACAAGAGCTCCAGACACCTCCCACTATCCAAGGTATTTTTCTTTGGTTCTTTTCCCCTCTTGATGCATTAGTGCTGCCACTTTGCGGTTTAAACTTTTTCTCTGCACGCTCCTCCAACTTGCTGTAATTTTTTCCTTGCTTGTCTTTGCTTCTTCACTTTACATAATCTCTTCAATTGCCATGCTCTTAAAATAAATCCAACAGGCAGAAACGCATTCACATGCTCAATGGAAAATCTTGTTCAAGATTTTGGAGGTTCAAAGAAGAGTTTTAACAATCATGGAAATTCAGCAAGCATCCATTGCATAGGTAAGCATTGAGTACTTCAAACCTGCAAGTTCCAACTCTGTTGCTGCACCGTCTATAAATGTGAAGATTTTCTCCTCCTTTAATGGGTAGGAAAATAACAAAAGCCTTACCTGGGTCAGTGAAACAAACAAATAAAAGTATCACAGTATCATTAGAATCCAGTCTGCTTCACTGTAGGAGAGGTATAAAAGTCCCCTGCATGCAATCATGGGTAGTACTACCTCCAGGACAGGTATATCAAAGTAATTCTAAATAGGTATTATAAAAACATTTGAGATGGTAAATTAAATTTGGTGTGTTTGCCTTGCACAGGGGAAACATTGGTGCTAATAATCATTTGAAATCTTATTGATATTATGAAGGTTATTTGAAATAAAAGGCACTGATACCCTCTATGCCAAGGCCAGACTAGAGAGACCTCAGGATAAGTAGATATGTCTACAACTGCCTTCTTTACAATGTCTTTTAAAAATCACAGTAGTTCTTTGGCTGAGCAACTTTTGATCTCATTAGTGACTGAGACAAAACAAATACTATCTGGAAACTAGAACTAGAAGCTAGAAATAGCCCACTAGAAAGTCAATTCTATTATGTTTAACCATAGTTAATCATTATCTGTTCACCAAAATTAACACTGGACAGACCATTGAATGAAATGAGTCAAAGTCATTTGACAACTTCGTAAGTGAAGAGATCACAGCAAACACTGTGAGCACTTAGGACCAAATCATTTTGATCAATGATCTAGAGGTCTGTTACTGCCATACATATTCCAGGTGCCCACTTAACACATGGTGTGATCAATTCCAATGGGAATCAATTCCAGTACCTGACATGCTGCTTTGTGTCAGCTGTCTTTCCACTCATATTCATCAGCTCTCCCCTTAACACAAGCTCTCATCAAAGGTATAGACTCTCCACAGTAACATGAAAGTGGCCTTGGGAACAACGAAGTTCATTTGAGTCGTTGTGAAACATCACAGGTAAGCCTGAATACCCCATTTTTTTAGGTGTTGGGAAGTACAGGTGATGAGATTTGGATTTTGCCTTCGAGTTGTTTAGGTTTCAATAACCTAAAATGAGATTCAAGCTTCATGATTCTCAGATCAACTCAGAAAATGGGATTTGAGCAGGTCTGATTTTTTAATCACCATTTTTATCCTAACAAATGTGATTTAGAGCTTGAAAAGTACCATATGCACTTTAATTTGCATGTGTCATTCTACTTTGCATTGCTGACTACTGACTGCAGCTTCCTACTCAGAATTTTTGCATTTTATTCTTCGATTGTTCAGGTTGCTTACAACAACAAAGACTATCTTTTTTAGTCCAGTAAAGATTAATGTAATAGCTTCTACTTCACAGCAAATAAATTAGTTAATCAACAATAATTTGTATTTCTTCTCAAAGGGTTTCTTAGTATTTGATACACACTTAGACACAAGTTTGGTATCTGTTACTAGCATTAAACAATTATAAAGAAATAAAAACATAACTAAAATAATATTGATCAAAATATAAGAAACATAATAAAAATAAATAATCAAAGTTATATGGATAAAATAATTCATACACTTTTATTAGTCTCAATCAAATTAAATACCCATTTTTATGTATTTCCAGTTTGACACATTTCTCTCATTTCAGGCTGCCAAGAAGCTTATGCTGAATGTCATCCTGTTGATTAATTCCTTGGGAAAAGGGTTCAGCTGATAAGAAACCAGTGATAGCATCAAAGGAAACTTTGTCCCATGAACAGAGAATTTGACCAGAGGTACTCTGGGCCTTAAGACCTTGGCAACAGATGGATTACGACTAAAATCTGGTAACTAAGGGAAGGATTTTGAATGCAGCTTCAGATTTTCCATGCTTCAGTTTTGCATGTTTAATTTGAGCTGTCTGGAAGTAGATTTATTTCTTTTGATACAGATTCTTCTGAAAATTGGGATCTTTTAGAAGGCAAAACTGCCCATCAGACTTGCAATTGTCAAAGTTCTTGAAACTGTGTTCTGTTATCAGAGTAACTATATCTTATTGCTTTTAAATTAGTCATTTTTGCACAGATTTTCTACAAAAGCATTCAGAAGGAAACCTCCCCTGTGCCTTCAGAAACTGAGATGATACATGGAGATGACAACTCATGACTTTTTGACATTTAAAGAGAGAAAGCTCATTGCTCTCCCCTCCTAGTCAGATGCTGGAGAAAGATAAAACACACCAAAGGTTAAGTATGTCTTCGGAGAACTCTGTCTATGGAAAAGCTTCAAAAGCCAGAGAGAGAGGAGGAAAAAGAAAATGCATTTCTTGCCTTAATGACATGAAAATGAATCACACATTTTAAAATCCAGCAGTCCTTTTTTGATTCTTGGCCGCAGTTATCTGGTAACATTTCTATCAGTCACATTCATTTGAAGCATGTGGCAACACGTATTGGAAATATGAAGACACAGTTTCTGCATTTGCAATTTCCCATCTTCAAAGTGTTGGGGTTTTTTTGTCATAAATCTGGAGAAAACCATGTGATGTGCAAAAGACATCTCTCCCTTTTTTTTTTCTTAATTCATCACTGTTATTCTCTTTAGTTCCTCTCTTAGTCAGGATGCTAATATTTGTTTGCTTCAAGGACGTTTTTCAAGCTTAATGAAGCCAACATCTAATATCACCTTCAGTTAAGCCCTAGTTAAATGTAAATATCAACCAGTATACTTCAGCAAAAAGGAAAAGCTCATGCAAACATTGCAACATAAAAGCTTCTGTTCTTCACTCTTAAAACTGAATGGATTTGGACAACACATAAAAGGACCAAGAGTTAAATTAGTATAATACTGAGTCACTCCTATTGACCTCCATTGGTTTCAAATACAATTCAATTTCAAGTGCTCATTTATCTAAACACATAATTGCAGGGAGAGGAGAAAAGAACACATGAAAAAATATTATTAATATGTAAGAGACCACTGGAGCAGCCTAAAAAAGCCTGAACAATTAGTACAGAAGGAATGTTGTGTGTCAGAAATATGCAAAAACCTAAACAGACAGAATGAAGGCAAATAAACATTCGGTGCACAAGTTCATTTATACTTATCAATAAAAATGGAAAAATAGAAACTCTTCTAGATTACTATGGAAAAGCAGAAATGTCAGTTTAGGTATTTTTAAGTTCTTCCTCTTCATCCTATTTCCCCCACACACAAAGTGCCAGTACATGTGCTTGAAACACTGTTGTGGCAGACTGGCATATAATTGACCGTGTAATGACTCCGTATCTGGACCTGATACAGAATCTCAATAAATAAGCCCTGGAAATGAAGCTTTATTCAGGTCAGTGGTGCTTCACAGGGGTATGTGAAGGCATTTCATCTGTGAAATAATACTTTCAGATGACAAAATACAGAGTGATTTGAGTAAACTGGAGGTTTGG
The DNA here is from genome assembly GCF_001604755.1 of Lepidothrix coronata. Lineage (NCBI taxonomy): Eukaryota > Metazoa > Chordata > Aves > Passeriformes > Pipridae > Lepidothrix > Lepidothrix coronata. The sequence goes on from NW_016690200.1 coordinate 1,678,519, forward strand.
TTTGAAATAATCAAATGAAATTTAATAAAAACATTAAAGATGTTACATTTGAAAGAGAGAAATCCAGCACTGAGTTAAAAAAAATATGTATGCTACCACAAAGTAGTATCTGAAGGAATAAAGCAAATCATATACATATTAAGAAGGAAAAATTTATATGACTCTTAAAAAGGCATATTGCAATATGAAATGTGTTACTAGAAGATTTGATTATAAGACAAACATGGAGTTTTTACCTGTAAGACTATAAGAAAGACTGAGAAAAGCTAGGGAAAGTTCAAAGGAGTCTGGAGAACAATAAGATGTTTAGGACCACATAATAAATAAAAGTTTAAAATAATTGGATTTATTTGATCTAGAAAAGATTAAATAAAGACATGATTCTAGTCTTCCAGTAGTTATTGTTTTTACAGTAACAACAAAGAAGAATGATCAGTTGTTCAGACAGTTCAGTAGGGGTCAAACAAGAAGTAATTGTCTTAATTTGCAGCAGCAAAGGTTTAGGTTAGATACAAGAGGAAATTTTCTAACTAGCAGTGTAAGGAAGTACTACAACAGGTTGCCTAGATGGGCTGCAGAATTGCTTTTCTTTGAGATTATAAATCAAATATCTGTAGGAGGTCACTTCACTACATATTACTTGCCTTTTTCAGTGCAGGGTATGGGATTAGGAAGCTAATTAAGGTCCTTTCCAGCTTTACTTTTTGAAGATTTATGATACATGAGATCATGGGCTGTGATATAAAAACCTTTTCCTAAAGACATGTTAGAAAAACTGTCACACTTAACTATTTGTATTTCATTAAGCAAGCATCTAAGCCTTATAGGTGAAGAAAAAAACTTACTTTTTATGTTCCAAGAAGTAATATTCAAACTTCAGTTCAGCTGGATCTGTCTTCCTTTCTGTTGGAGGTCAGTCACACAAAGGACAGTGACCTATTGGCCGGTTCCTAGAAACACAAATGCCAAGCTCTGCTCGTGTTAGAACATTAAGTAGGAATTAACATTAGCATGAACAGAGATTTTTCAAATTCCCTCAGAGACCCAACAGCCTGATAGAAGTCAAATACCACTGTAAATCAGCAGGAAGCTATGTGTTGAGACAGTAGACTATTAAGTTCTTTCTGAAAAGGAATCTTACCTTGTGTCATCCAAAAGTTATGTCTGAATATCTGGGAATATATTGCAGGATATTGCAATTCACAGAGATGGGAGAAATAAGTGATTTCTGCTGCACTGGCTGGGAATCAGGTTACTACTGCAATGATCTTGTTTTACTTGAGTGAAAAATTGAGCTGAAGAGGAGAATGGGATGCTATATCCCAAGTCAGGCCCTTATCTCCAGCCCCTTTGTTCCTCCACATGTGCAGCCCCAGCAGAGAATACATGAGCATCTCAAGAGCCAAAGAATATCACCGTAAAACATCCAGAAAAAGACAGGAAAATGGAGAGTATAAACTTGGGTCTTTTTTCAAGCACTTTATCTTCAAATTAAAGATCTTCAAATTTCAGTCCCTGAGGCAGTCCTGCTTTGGGTACAGTTCCTATGAAAACCCCTCGGACTTGCATGAATAATGAAGAATCTGACTTTAAAAAAAAAAAATAGTTACTAGCTATGTAATTTTAAAATCCTGTCTATATGTTATGTATCTCTTCTTCACAAATTGTTTGCTGAGGCTGTGTGGCTCAGGTGGGGGCTGAGGGTGAGAGGTATCCTGAACTGGTATATGGATCCCTCTGTAACCTCCCCACAGGCTGCTCTGGGCCTCTCCTGATCCCCTTGGGGCATGAGGAACTCTCTGAGCCCCAGCAGTCAGGCCTGTACTCCAGGAGGGGCAAGAGTGTTCTCAGGATCTAACTATAACCAGCTGCTCTGTAGGACCTGTGAAATTTATGACCCACCTCCTCAAAACTTCTCAGAGTCCCACCACATAGTTGTTAAGGAAGATTTCTGATCTGGGAATTCCTCACATTATGCTACACGCCCAGCATGAGCACTAAAATTTCACAGTGTGCAATCATTGAGGTGAATTTTGGGAAGTGCTGATGTGCAGAAAAGTAACCTCAGCCATTCCTTTATTACATCCACCTTGGATGCTGACAGCAACAATCAGCAGCCTCATTCATGTGCTGCCTCTTCTCAAAAATATGTACAAATCGGCCCAGAATAGAAAGTGCACTGTCAGACTCCTCTGTGGACAAGGTTTATTAAACATGGTGTGAGCATAAACAGAGCTGCCTCTTTTGCATTTTGAGAAGGAGAAATTATGTCACCCATTAATAAGGATAATTCTGTCACTAAGGACTTCTCTTAAGACACAAGGTCAGGTTCTGCTCTCCTGCATCTCTGGGAAAAATACTAGTGTAGATGGATACAGGCATTATATTTCACAGGAAGAGAAGGGAAAAAATATAAACCTGAACAGAATATATGTGGTTTTCCTCTGGCTTTAGCTCCTGGAGTAGCATGAGTGAATTTTAGACATTTACAATTGGTGGATCTGAACATACTACAAGTTTATTGGAATTACAGAAGCCTGAAGTGAGCTATAGACCAGGGTCAATTTGGTGGCCAATACACCGAAACTTGAACAACTTATCTTGGTTCTCATTAGAGAAAAGTGTGAACTCAGAGATCCGTGGAAGTGATGGTTCTTTCATGCTGTGTTAATTGCAAAACACCTAATAGTTCACCACTGGAAATCCATAACCCATTGTAGGAGTGCATGTTTCTACAGTGAGTTTCACTTTACCACTTGCAGTAAATAATAAAGTGAGCGAGTTAAGGTGAAACAAAAACCCTCAGTGTCCACATATTTTCATTTTTCAAAATTTCTCTTTCTATGTTCATAGGACACCTACTTTATAAGATGATACCACTGTCTTTTGAATAGAAAAAATATCATACATCATGACAGTATTAGAAAAAGGATACAAATTTCTTAGTATTTTGTATCTGATGCCTTTGTATCAAGCACAATGAGGCCTGCCCTAGGCTATTCTCCAAGTCAAAACAAAGCACTGCCTTCCACTCTGCCTGGGCATGATCAATCCACTCTCTGACCCATGGGATTGTGCATACTTGACCTTTCATAGTCCAGACTTTTCTAAGTCTGTCGGGGTTTTCTCAGCAATCAATGGAGACATCCATCTTGATTGCAACTCATACCTATGTAAGACAGATGACTAGAAGACAGATTAATTACTCTCTGGAGATATTTCTCCCCCTCTATACTCAATGTAGAGAGCCAAGAGGACAGTTTTAATTTAGATGGTTAAATTTCAAGGAGATGAAATTAGATTAGGTGAATCCCACTTATAATCCTTGTGGGTTTTTTTCATTTCCTACAAATAGTTCCATTATCTGTAGGATAATGGAGACTGAATCTGGAGATGGAAGTTTTCTTTCAGTGGGGCTTGTAGGAGTGAGCTTTTCACAATTATTTTAGCCAGAACTGTTTTTCTCCTTCGTTTATGAGTTCTAGAAAAACCTATATAGTTCCCACAATAGAAGATCTACACTATTTATAATCCTTTTCAGACATTTTCTCTTTAACACAATACTTTTTAGCTTACTTCTGTGAGGAAATCCTTATTAGCCAATAGGGAATCAAAAGCTTGGAGATTTGGCTTAGGTAGTGACTTATATACCATCTGACCAACAAAAGCCATCTTTGACAACTATTAAGTATCTTCACTGTCCTTAGTCCTCAGTGGGAGACAGTTTTAAAGATAAACTATCTGAGGGCACTCTTACTCATAGAAGAGCTATGGTTTGTAAAGTTAAATAAAGCTAAGTTTTCCTTAAATTACAATAAGCATCTGCACTAAGTTTAATCACAGAAAATGAGATGTAGTTGCAATGTTTATTCATTGAGATTTACAGTATTTGTCCAAATCTGGGCCAGGGATGACGGTCATGGAGTGGGATTCCTAATTTTTATAAAAGCTTTTAGCCACATTTCTTCCTACAACTTGGAAAAAAAAAGGTGCTGTGACTTTTTTTCTTTCATTTTAATTCTGCAGTTTTGTTTTGGCCTTGTTAGTTAATTTGCAGAAAAATCTAGCAAATAAAATTAACTTGTGTCATATGTTTCTCTCGTGTTAGGCCGCTGTCTGAATTCACATTGCTCCAAAAAGAATAGTGTCAGTTCCTAATGTCACACCTCGAGCAGCCTCTCCTTGTAACTCAGATTCACTCTGATGATCATGTCTGTCTGAATAAGTGGAATGCACCCCTGGTGAAATGCACGGTGATTTTTTGAGTAGGAAGATTGTCAGGTGCTGGCTTTCTCTGAGCAGTGCTGGGGTCATGAAGGGCGTGTTTTGGTCATAACACAAATTTTGCCTCCTTTTCCTATCAAGGCAGTCAGGAAGACAGAACAAAACAATTAATATGGGTTTGGATGGTTGAACCTTATCCTTCTTTCTTGCTAATACTGAGAGAATCTCTTCCTTACAATAGAAGAATGAGGAGGAAAACTCAAAATCATTTCCCAAGCATGCAAACAACTTTTACTTCCAGGTGTCTTACAAACTTGATAGATATACAGGTACCACAGGCAGACATAAAACACACATCAGTGGAGTTGGAGGATTTATTAAAACTTGTGCAGAATTGCCTCACAAGGCTCCTTCTTTCCACAAAGAGATTCTAACTTATTCTGAGCTTACCTGCTCATGCACAAATAAACATATGACAGAAGAAAGACTGAGGGTGGATTTGAATGACTAATGCATTGGGAAGTGAGAACACTGCTCCACTTCTCACAGGCACTAGAAAGCTGGCACTCTGTAGTCCTCCTGACATGACTCAGGGTGGAGTGTGAAAAGGAAGATGTTATACAAGTTCACCCATTAGAATCAAGGCGTTCAAGCAGTGAATTAGCTGCTGTATACACCAGTTCCTGATGGAACTAAGCAGACACAGGAGTTGGTAGCTGCCATCCCTCTTCTGGCAGGTACCCTGACGTGTTCTTCCAGTAGCTACTGAACCACAGAAGGTGAGGGACTATTCTCAGTGGAGTCAGAGGCAAACTTCACACTGGAAGTAATCCTGACCCTTTCTAAATAAAAAGGTGACAGCAAAATTGTAGAGGGTGAAACTCTGCTGCCAACTCAGGACTGAATCAAAAAGGCATTTGGCCCTTTCGAGTGTGTTCAAAGCCTTGTCAAGGTGAACAGGAGTGGTCTCTTGTTTTCACTCTCAGTCTAGCATTTACTTTGCCAATCAATAGTTCAAGGCACGGACCTTTCACAGGCAATGTCTGTGGTCAGTGGTTGATGACTGAGGTGAGCATCAAATTCATGCAGACATGGATGCCCAAGGTGGGCAGTGAAATAACATTAATTACACAGGCAGGTTATTGGTAAGATGAGGGAGAATAAACACTGCATTGTGAGTTAACCTCAAAAAAACACAGGCATAAACAGTAAACAGGGAACTTGTTATCATTAAGGAATTAGACTGGGCTCACTCTGTATCAGTACATAAGAATTTGTCAATAAATTTATTACAGACAAACCTTTGGTAATAGAATCTTCTTACTAAAATGTAGAAGTCTGTAGTTTACTAGGTCCACTAGAAGTCTTTCTCAGAGTTGAGCTATTTATCTATCTCATGTTGGGTGTTTTGGTGTGGCTAAGAAAGGATTAGCTTTCTTGTCTCTGCTCAGTCTCCAACTGCACTCTCCTGCTGAGACCTCCCCAGACCACACACACCTGTCTCTATCTCTGCAGTAGCTATTTGTGTGATAATTCCTACTATGAACCAAATGGATGGGGAAGCAGTGATAAACAAGATTAGCTCCACCATATGGCCTCAGACACATTACTCCTCAAAACCAAATCAGTATGCTGACTGTGAGACTCTTGCAGTCATAGCTCCATCTCTGGAATGTTTCTGTGTTTGTGGACAGCTCAGCACTATGGCAGCTGGTTGAGTTGGCTGACTCCATCATCCTCTCTATGCTGTCAGTGCAGACTGTCCTTGCAAAGCATTCAGATGTCTGTCTCCAACCTAAGAGTTTTATTGGCAAGAAGAATGCACAGGAAAACTGAATAATTAATAAGAAAAGCATCCAAAATGTGCTGAATGGATATCAGAAAAGGGTCTACCCCCAAAAATCAAAATACTTTTTTAAAGAGGAAAAAAAGTTTTGTCGGAAATGTTTCTGCAGTGCCTTATGGGAGGTGACTCTCTAACCCCTGATGGTCCATTTCTCCTCTGCAGACAATCTCTTTAGATCAAGCTCTGACTCTCATGGGACATCATAAATCTGTCCTCTTGAGGTTGGTGCATTGTGAGAGCAGACAGACAGCAATGCAGTTGGTTGGAAGCGAAGACCTAGAGAAGAGGGGTACCTGATGCATTCAGACACCATCAATGACAACTGTCATAGAGCATTTTTACATTCAAAATACTTGGGGTAGATGGGTAATTTGTTTTGGAGGAGATATCAAAATTATCCATCAAAAGCAGATGTATTTTATAAAATGCTTCTGTTAAAAAGTTAGTTTTCCAAGGAGAAACAGTTTTGCTGGAGATTTTCTGGCCAGGAAGACAATGTATCAGCCAGCATCAAAGGTAGTCTTAGGCTGTCCAAGTGTTTGACACGACAAAAATATTGTGACATCTGCTCAGAATAACTTTTAAATCTAGTAGATTAGCTGCTAAATTTGCCTCCTAAAAAGCAGCTTAATTTTACTGGAACACAGGTGGCATTCTATTCCAGGGATAGAGTTCATAAGTTGGTGGAGAAAGGTAAGGGACTCAAAGAAGTTCCACCACCGAGGTGAAAGGCAACTTAGGCAATGGGAGAGAAGGAAGCCAGAGCCACTTAACACAGGTCCTTCCCCGATATTCAACCATTCATAATATTGAAAAGCCAGTGCATGGCATCCAATTCACCCAGAAAACCTATAGAGGAGTCAGGAAGGAGCTAGAAACTGTATGAGCTGCACAGGGAGAATGTTAAGGGCACAGACACAAAGAAAATCAGTCTTCAGGGTGACCCATTATTCCTCTATCAGGTGTGCAGTTGGCAGCTCAGCGACCTGGATATTGTGCATGCTGGAATGAAGGGTTCATAAGCACTAAACACTTTTCAATACTGCTGTTAATATGAGTGGTTGGATCTTGCAGGTTTTATACCAGAAGTATTAGACATATTGCAGAGCAGGAAAAGGAATAAATTATAACTTTTCTGAAGTTTCTGAGACGCGAAACCGTACGTTGTGAATTCTTCATAGAGATGTCACTACTAGCCATCTTCTGTTTTATTTCTAGCTGCAACACTTAGTTTCTGTGAGAACTGAATGAATATGTTAGCCAAGAATTTCCGAAGCAATGAGTCACTTAAGATTGGCAAAGGAGAGAGGATAGGGAGCAGTACCTCCTTCCACATTAGTATCACCTGGCTCAGAGTGCCTACTCCAAGCTACACGATTGGGTGGAAATGCCAGCACACACATTGCTCTCCGTGTTCTTTCCTCCCAACCTATGGTCCAGACACATCCATCTGACAAATTGACACATACCTTTAGACCTCTCAGCTCTGGCATGCAAACATGCCCGTTATTTTTAGAAATCTGAACTGCTGCTTTTCATGAGTAGAAAATTCACATTTTAAGAAAAACTGTCACAGTTGTTTTGTCTTGAAAGAAAATGCATCACCAAGAGCTAAAGGCTGAGGTTTTGCAGTTTTGTGTTTGCATTGCACAGGTCAGCTGCAGAGTGGCTGAAGGCTGTGACATTAAATAGGAAATTGGTAGGCACAGTCTTTCTGTTGTGCCTTTTGCAACCGGACATGCCTATCTCGTATTGGCTTTTTTAGCCACCAACGTGCTTGCAACAAACACGGGTAGAGCCCTCCCCAAATCTTCATTTGCGAAGCCCAGCCATGATGATGGTAGGCACAGTTTAAAACAAGATGAGAGAACAGGACACTTCCTTATCAACCTGGCAAAGAGGCCTGGTGATATGTTCAGAATTATAGGCATGTCCATATTTCTTTATCTCCTTTCTCTCTGACTCTGAATTCCATCTCAGGGAAAATAATTAACATTTACCAACAGCCTCTTTTAGGAATTTACTTCTTGGGATTAAGGAGATTTATTAGCCCAAAACCTCTGATGTACTCAGACTCCAACTGTGCATAAAAGGAGTTATTCATTCTCCAGACATGTCAGTCTGGCACCTTTCACCAGTGCTACAGGCACAAAGGAAAACGTGGAATTATAATCCAACAAGACAAAGGGCCAAATACAAAAAATGCCCTCTCTTTCTCAAAATATTTACTTCTTAATCATTGCGTCTGTTATCATTCCTAGCTTAATGAATGGGAGAAAGACAGCAGAAGAGGCTTTGGAAAGCTGAAAAAAGGAGTGAACTGTGTGGGTCACTTATTGCTTCTCTGAGTTTGTGTCTAACCACAAGTCCATTGCAGGAGAAGCTGAACTCCCAATAGTCCCTTCCCAAACAGAGCTGAACTAGAATAAAACTGGATGCAGTCTGGTCTCTGCAGCTTCCCACTGTATTTTCAGCACTGATTCCAAATTGGGTAGTGAATACAGCCCTGAATGAAGCCTAGATATATTCCTGAAATTATAGCATAATTTCAGGGTCCTACTGAGTCTTCTTCCTACAGCTTCTACTGGGAATCATTTACTCAAGGCAACCTTCCTTCTAAATATGTTTGAATTATGCTTCATTTGAGTTAGTTCTGCAACAACAACAGAGCCAATTAGGACAGAGATGGAGTTTATGGCTCACATTTTAACAGCATGGCAAGGGCTAAAAAGTGGTTCAGCTCACATCTACTGCTGTTGAAAGTTCCCTGCTGATAGAATGAGGTGTTGCAGGGGAGGTTCGGCCCTGACTGAGAGCATCTGATCTGGAAATCAGCAGGCAGCTAAAAAAGATGGAATCTGCATGGATATTTTTACATTAATTTTTCCTCAGGCAAGAAATTACAATTTTAGAAGCACCCAAGATTATACCTATATGTCACAAAGCAGTGCAGCATGAAGACACCTGAGCAAGTGCTGAACAAACAAGCTTTATTGTGAAGCTCCACTGTGACTAATTAACACAGCTAGAAGTTGCTATATTAGTCCGGGCAAACTGCCACACAAACCTACTATACTGCTTTTTGTATCCAAGCAAATTACATTAGAGCTACCTAAGGCAGCTGGAATGCAATACACTTTTAGGGATGGAGGAGCCTTACTCCCACAAATTATTAGAGATGCAAGGCTCACAAAAGCCTAAGTCACCCCTGAATTCTATTTTAAAGTAGGGATAAGTTAAGGGAACAAGGCACTTCAGGAAATTGGTCTCTACACAATCTGTACTTAGTAAATTCTCACTGTATTATCCACTAAAATTATTTAATCATCCTGACTGATTTAGGTAAAGGTTGTCTGTGCTTAAGGAATATGAAAACAAATAACCCCTAAGAAACCCAGAGAAAGGTGATTCTTTCATTTTAAAGGTTACTTATATCGTTAGTAACTGATTAATATTTTTTCATCTAACATTCCTTCCAGGAATGAACTCAGTTTTTACCACACTCCTGAGCCGAGGTCCTATTCTACTACCATAGTTTTTTGATGTTCTTTTTGAGGGCAGTGTAATTCCTCCTAACTTGTATTTTTGCAAGTAGCAAAGAAACTACCCCCTGTAACGGGCTGAAGAAGGTGACATTTATTATCTTTGAAACTTTAGCAATTGCAGGTTTCATGAGCATTCCTGAAGAAATGTTTATCCTCAAAATAGCTGAGACAATGCAAGTTGTTCAATGGATCCTTGTGTGGGAGTATGTTAAGAAGAATTGTTCATTGAAGCTTACAAATATGATGAGCTGTTTTAATAAAACAGCAGAAACAAGAACTACTGAGGGAGGAGAAGGGATCTGCCTGTCTTCTCTCTGCCAAGATGCTGTCAACCAAAATTAACAACTCCTATTTCAAATCGCAATGTTTCAATGAAAGGACTAATCCCAACCCATGCACAGCTGTGTGAGACTGTCTGAACCCATAGGAGTGATCAGAGCCTGGAAGAAATTCCCACCAGCTTTCCAGGCCATGAGGGCTCTGCTGGAACAGCAAGCAAAGGTGCTGCAGGTAACCAGCTGCTGGTTTCTGAGAAATGAAGCCATAGCTGCTGGGAGCTGATCCAAACCCATCACTTAATTTGATAAAAGCTTTCCAGTGTTATTGCTATCACTTACAGTTTCTGTTACTATAATTCACAGCAGTTGCATTCAAATCACTAATATAAGTGCCTGACTTAAACATCCCAGCATTTTACAAAGAAGAGTGATGGATGTGTTTGTTTATTTATTTATTTACTTTTTCATTGATACTTGTTCCCTGGAGCTGACATATGTGCTCTTTATAAAACAAATTATGAAAAAACACTGCAGATACCAGAGGCACCTAGGTAAGACACATTTGAAACATATTTTTCATATTCAGAAGACAAGAAAAAAAAATTTTGTTATTCATCTTTCCTACTACAGATCTGTCTTTGAGTTGAATCCTATTCCCAGCATAAACAGACTACCCATCTTGGGTAGCATGGCTATTTTTCTGCTTCAGACTTCCCAACACTCTAAGTCATCAAAACCACCACGGTACCTTTGATAGCAATGGTCAAGCTGTTTTACAAGTTATTGAGGTAGGAAACTTAATGACAGACCTTGATCTCAGCACAATAAGTGCTGTATAGATGCTTACTAGCATACAGTATAAAATCTGAGGCAGAAATCAGTAGATGGACAGGAGAGCACAGAGTAGACCTGTGCTAATGACATCCTGTTAGTTAATACAGTGGAAGGTTATCACAGCACATAAAAAGTGTAACTACAGTCAACCTTTGTCTACATCATGACAGAAAGTTAAGAGGGAACATAAAATGTCATAACAGATATTCAAATACCACTTCCCAACACATCTAAGTACTCTTCTAAGCATGAAGGCACTCGATCTCAAGCTGGCTCACTGAGGTCTCTGAGAAACCAAAGTAAAAGGAGAAACCCCACTCACTTTTCCTGGAATGTATCCCATGGAGGGCTATTTCATCCAGTGTGCAGCTGCACTGTATGAAATCAAGGTGGCTGGAATTCCCAGAGCACCTGGGAATGGGAAGCAAGCCTGCTGTGGCCATCCTCTGAATGCACACATAAGCAAGGTAAGAATCCAGCATCAAAAGGCCCAAGGACATTTTGCTTGCCCTCAGCATTTGTGTGCCTTCCAAAGCAATACATGTAACAATAACATCACATCAATTGGGGAAAAAAAATAGACAAGCTTCACAAGCTTTCCGTGCCCCAAAGCAGACCTCATTTTTCAACTAGATCAGTCTAATAAAACTCTCTAAACATTATTTCTTTGGCATCCATACTTTAGATTAGTTACAGCACCACTGGTATTACTTAATACTGGGTATTACTAAATTGCTGTTCATAAAAGGTGTTTATGAGTCCTGAAACAAATCATCTGAGTGTTTTCAAGGAAATATTTTATTTTTCTATTTAGTCCAAAACCATCATCAGGGAACAAAATAGGAGGTTGATACAGAAGTTGGAAGTGTTGAGCTATATTATTTCACTTCTGATAAATAAAGCGTTATTTGTGCTCTAAATTACAGCATTTGTCATTAAATATTGGTATTTTTGAAACAGTTTACTTTATGGTTCATGTAAGCAGTAAAAGAAACACCAATGCCTGCTTCTTTCCTAGATTTGCGTGACTTAAAGATTAGTGAGGGACCTGTAATGTTTTCAAGATGTAACATTTTCACTGCTGCTATTTGTAGCCATTTCTAATGAATATCTCCTGAGATTCACAATTTGGGAGAGTTGTGGTTTTTCAGTTTTGTTTTTGTTAAGAAGCTTGCTTGCAAGGTATAATTTTTCCACCTATAAACGGCAGTTGTAACTAAATCTCAAAGGTGACACCCATCTATTTTTCTCGGGTAAAAAGAAGCATTAAGACGATGCCTAACAGCAGTAGGACACAGCTGCAGTAGAGTATCATGATAAATTCCTAGTTGCTAGCTGAGTAGCAGCAAATATAGTGCTGCCTTTCCTCTTAGCCAGGAATTTAGAGAAGATGTCTATCCTAAAAGACCACAGTCCAAGATTTTAGATGGTGTAAAATAACATTTTCACGATGTTCAGTGGGGTGGTTAAGACTGTCCAAGAAGCTGGTATTTTACTGTTGGATAGTTTTTTCTATCCTTAGTTTTCATGTCCTAAGTGGTCATTTCCTGTAACACCTCAGTTAATGTCATGCCCTTGAACATTTGCCTGAAGATAAGCCAACACAGCAGTGTTTGTTCCTGGGGCACAGACTGCGGTGTGACAAAGAGGGTGCTCTATAAGAAGGAATATAGCCCTTACCTGCAGCCAGATGGATCAACACAGCACCTTTCCTGCTGCCTGGGTTTGAGTAGGAGTTTCTAGACTGGGAATCACAATCAAGATTTAAATATTTGTGAATAACACCATTTCTTTTCTACCAAGAGGCAAAGCAAGTGTAGAAGGAAAGCAGGCTCTTTTTTTCTGTAATCCACAGTAATATATAATAATATTTATGTTTAAAACAATAGTTTCTCAGTGCCATTATGATCGGAAAAATACAAGTAATTTCTGTGAATAAGAGCTCTGCTTGTAAAAGTCTGTTCAATTAAGCACTCAATATCACCACAATATCCTTGGCTTTCTATAGCTGGTGATTTGTGTTTTCATACCATACACCAAACTGTAAGTGGAACTTTTATGGCTAAATGTGAAATTACAGCCATTTTGAACGTGTTTTGAATTATCCTGGATAATTGTTAGGTCAGTATGAAGGATTCTAATGCTCAAAAACCTAAATGAAGCCAATTTTTTTCTAGTAGGACTTCTCTGAGTTCTTCTACAAAGGAACTCCCCCAAGTGTCACATCATTGGTACTAGGAGAAAATAAATTGCTTCTGAACCAAAGATGTATTCAGCAATCATTGGATTAGGTGCTAGTTGAAGCTGCAGCAGATAATATAACATGACTGTAAAGAACTGCTTCAGCCTTATCTTTCAAAAAATCATAAAGTCAAAATGCAGTTTCTTCCAAACAAATAAAGAAAGCATTTATAGCAAAATATACTCCCTAATGAATAAGACATACAGTCAGCTGCAATCCCAACCATGTGCCAGACTCCATTCATTTTTTTAAAGGAAATCCGGGGGTTGTTTATAAACATACTGAACCAAAATATTTAGGTTATCACTTGAAAGGGTCCCTCCACTGAGATTAGGCCAGGAAAGTTGAAAGCCTAGAGGTTGTTCTACGAATATCTGCGTGTCTATAAATATTCCAGCATTTCCTGTAATTAGTGTTGCTCAATACTCCCTCTTTCGGGATCTTTTATTAGTTGTTTGTAACTTTCCTAAACATCTTGATTAAGGCTTTTTCCCTGCTAGTGTTATCCAGGCAGACTCAAAGCTAATTTGTTTGAATCAAAACAGCTAAGCCTTTAATGTGAATACTGTTGTTCAATATGAGAAAAAACTATGAGGACCATTTTTTCTTAGAAAGATTAGATAGTCTGAGGGTTCTTTGTGGAGGAATTTGAAAATTTGGGCTGTTCTACCCAGTGTGTATAAGAAAATCTGCAAGGAGACGAGCAAATTACAGGTCTTTGGGAAAAAAAAAAATCTCAGTTCATGGATGCTTAAGAGAGATTATTCTGAGCCTGGCAACTAAAATTAGCAGTAACACAATGTCTCCTGAGCATGCTTCAGTCCCAGCAGGGATCATCTGTACTTTAGTGTCCCAGCCATCATTTCCCACATAGCAAATAAAGATGCCTCAAACACTTCCTATCTCTTTGGCTGTACAGTTTTGTCTTTACTCTTCCCTGAGACTTCCCTCATTTTTTACCTTCTCTCATCTCTGAGCCCCAACTCAAGCCTGTTATCCGACCACAAACCCATCCAGTACTGACCTACCCCCTCACTTCCTTCCCCATCTTGGTCTTTTGGGCCAGCCTTTTTTCCTGAACAACTGCTATCTTTGTCTCTTCCCTTAGTGCACTAAGATCCTTCCTTTTTTTTTTTACTTTGATGCTATCTCTTATTCCCTTTGATCTGCAGCCCTTAGCCATCCTATCCATATATATTCCAGATTCTTATGCTAAACCCCATGTTGTGCACCAACAAATGGGCTTCCAAAAAATTTCCAAACTGTCTCACTACCTGCAACTCCATCACTTTGTGGTATTTTGTCCGTTTTTCACACTCCAGCAGTCCCAGTATCCACTTGGAGTCAATCAGTTCCAGTCCCTGCTCCACATTCCCAGACCCACCAGATCTTTTGACCTAATATGTGCATCTAGATTTAATGTTATTTTCATTGGGTTTTTTTGTTTGTTTGTTTGGGTTGGGTTTTTTGTTGATGTTGTTGTTGTTGTTTTGGTTAGTTGGTTGGTCTGGTTTTTTGTTTGTTTGGTTTGGTTTTGGGGTTGTTTTGTTTTGTGTTTTGTGTTTCATGTCTGTTTTTTGTTTGGTTTTGGCATCTTTTTAAATTTTTCTCCTTTATTCTGCCTGAGTCCTAAAAGGATTATTGATGATATAGAAGACTTCAGTTTTCTGACGAGCATTTATCAAGACTGTAGATAACTGCTCTTATCAGCAGGGATGATGGGTAAATTTTATGGTGTTACCAGGCCCACCACATACTTGCAGAACTGTGGGTGTGTACGTGTAAACACACATGTATGCAACATACAAACAAATACCCTACTGTGCACATGCAGATGTTTTCTTCCAACTGCTTTCAGCAGAAGAAGCTTTATCTGTCTAGAAAGATACAGCTGCCAATTGCCCTGGATTTTGTTGATACACCAGAACTCTTCGGCACTGCTCCACTGATGCAGAGAATCACAAATGCTGGTTATACCAGTTTATAGTTGCTTTTCATCATCTGAGATGCACTGCAGAGAAAGCTCATACTGGCAGATCTGGTCTTATCTATATTTTCAGACACTTGTAATCCTGATCATTCTGTCCTTTCCCTGATTATCCTTATGTAAACAGTCTTTAGATTTTAGATGAGGAGACAGATTTGCACTGTGATTTTTCACTCTGAAAAGTGAAACTCATCCAAGAACAAGTTTCTTTGGAACATGCCCAGGTAAAATTATCCTGCCCTAAAAAATATTATGAAACATTTTCAGATCAGTATTTTGTTATTAAGACTAGGCCTTTTCTTCCAATAACTTGTAGGAGTTAACAGCAAATTCAAAAGAGTTGGATATGAAAATCATGATGCAGTACAATATTAACTAGGTTTGGAGACTGAATGATGGCCCTCAATCACATAAATTTGCACCTACATCGTGAAAACTGTGGGATATATAGTAGATATCTAAATGGAATCTGTGTAGATATTCACTTTGAGTGCTACTGAGAGTTTCATATTCAACCTGGTGTCCTCCAAGGACCCCCAGATCCTTTTCTGACAAGGTCCTTTCCAGCTAAGAGGCCACCAGCATATATCTGTGCATGGGGTTACTCTTTCCCAGGTGCAGAACTTTGCCCTTCTCCTTGTTGAACATCATGAGGTTCCTTGTCAGCCCATTTCTCCAGCCTGTTGAGGTCCCTCTGTTTGGCACCACAACCCTCTGGTGTATCAGCCACTCCTCCCAGTTTGGTATCATCAGCAAACTTGCTGAAGGTACACTCTGCCCCATCATCTGGATGTCAAACAATGCTTGACCCAGTATTGATCCCTGGGGAACTGTCTCCAGCCAGACTTTGATTCACCACCCTCTGGACCCAGACATTCAACCACTTTTCAATGCACCTTACTGTCTGCTCATCCAGTCCATACATCAAGAGCTTCTCTATGAAGGTCTTATGGGAGACACTGCCAAAGCCCTCACTAAAGTCCAGGTAGGCAACACCCGCTGCTTTCCCCTCCTCTAACATCCCAGATTTCATCATAGACATTTATCAAGTTGGTCGAGCCTGACTTCCACTTGGTGACGCCATGCTGGCTACTCCTGATGATTTTGCCATCCTCACTGTGCCTGGAAATGGTTTCCAGGGTTTGCTGTCATCCTAAAACCTAAATTCAGCAAAGATCTCAGAAGATAAAAACTGTACGAACTAACTTTGAGCAAAAACATAACACTGCACAGTTCTGTCCACACCTACCTGTTAACTCATAACAATTGCAAGAGTTACATGCTGTGTGATTCATGTGTTCATCCAATTCAAACATCTACAGAAAAGAACAATTCCAGAAAATCCTGCAGTTAAAAATATGGGACTTGGGATTTTTAGAACTAATTAGCATTATGTATATAACATAAAGGTAATTGGAGGGGGATAGGTCAGCTTGGAGTTTTTAATAGTTTCATCCTGCAATGTATATATTTAAACTCTGCTCTTTTCATTTCCATTGGAACAAGTGTCATGTAAACATATTGAAAGACATCAGGTAGCATTTCTAAACATGCCTGCAGCATAATAACCTGCAATCCAGTTTTACAATAAAAGTTTGGGCCCGGTTTGAATAGGTTTTTAGTACTCATTGAGCTGGACAAGTTTTGTCCAAAACATCCTGCTGTAAGGAGGAAAACTCTAGGGCTGATTATGCCAGCCTTCCTGGGGTTTGTGGCTTCTGGACAGTCAATTTTGTTAAAACATCCAGATGGATTGTACTGCTTAGTTATGGCTTGAAGCCATCTGAGAGGCACTTAAGGTTTCAGTAGGTTTGTGGTAACTGAGGCTTTCTGCAGTTCAGTTTAAAAGCCTAGCTCCATTCAGGTATTTTCAGGGTTTGCAGGGTCAACACAACAGGTCCTTGAAAGCCCTTTCCAAAACTCTAAAGCTTTTGGAAGTGTCTTTGTGGACATTGCAAGAAAATTGACATACTTATTCGTTTTGTAGTCTATACTACAGCTGTGGCACTGATGAAAACATCAGGCAGAAATCTTACAACCTTAGTCCCACCCTGCATCAAGCTAAGTTTTAAATAAGAAGGGGGGGAGAGGAAGTGAAAGAAGGAAAAAAGTTACTTTTGAAGCATAATTTCACTGTGCAGCACTCCACAGCAGCATTCAGGTTCTGGGACCCTATGGACATGGTCCAGTAGTCTAGAAACTGTACATGGAGATAGGAGATACCCAGTAACCTAGAAACAGTATATAGAGATTGAAGAGACACCACAAATCCCATTTCTTTGTGAATAGACATTGATTCCCATCCTCAAAGTAAGCTTTAAGCATCACTTCCAAGGCAAGTAGGGACTAGACTTCTGTCGAGAACTGCTTTAGCTATCTGGGTTAAAGACTTCTCACAACATTTATTTCCATCTCAGTCAACTTTAATGATCCCATTTGCTGTGAGAAACCTTCAGAAGGAGCAGTTCAGAGCCCCTTTTCCTGATGGCAGTATATTTTCCTCGTACATGACAGCTGCAAGTTCAGTTAACAAACTTCCTTGTGAGGGGAAGAGAAGGGGCAGGCGCTGATCTCTTCTCTGTGGTGACATAGAACCTGAAGGGATGGCCTGAAGTTGTGTCAAGGGAGGTTTAAGTTAGATATTAGAGAAAGATTCTTCCCCCAGAGGGTGGCTGGGCACTGGAACAGGCTCCCCAGGGAAGTGGTCACAGCACCAAGCCTGCCAGAGTTCAAATGTTTGAATGATACTCTCTGACAAGTGGTGTGACTCTTAGGGATGGTCCTACGCAGGGCTAAGGGTTGGACTAAATGATCCTTGTGGGTCCCTTCCACCTTAGCATATTCTGTGATTCTGTGATGTCTCTCAGGAAGTGGAGGCATTTGAGCCTAAAAAGCCTTTCTGCACCTCATCCGAATACAGCCAAGTTACTGGGAAACCAGGAACACTCCTTTTTTTGCTCCTTATCTGCATATGTAGGTATGTAAGGACCGCTGCCACACTGGGGTGGGTTAGAGGCTTGTATTTTGCTTGTTACTCTGGGTGATGTGTAGCCATGGGATTCAGTGGTCTTCCCAGCACTGTCAGTGATTCACTTGCTTTCGTATGCTGAGTACCACAAATATATGGACTTGACAGACTTGCAGGAGGAAGTTGAGCTATTAATGACTTCAATCATCCACTGGTTAAGAACATGGGATCTTAAGATTAATATCTTTGTCATAGCTTTCAGACCATCTGATGGTTCTACATCTAGGCATGTGCCATTTTGGAAATTAACTTGTGGATGGTCTAAATCTTACTGAAAGCCTTTAGGGTTTGTTTTCCCAAAAGCTTCAGTCGTATTTAAATATACTCTAGACTTCTAAATCGCATTGGCATGTCTAAAAATTTTGCTGAGAAGCTCTGTGAAATATATGATATGTATTTAAAAATGGCAATATGAAAGAGTTTGCTGAAGCTACAAATCTGTCCAAGTTTCAGAAGCTAAGAACATTGTTATTGACTAGCTAGGCAGAATAAAGATTTAAATGCCAACTTTTCTCAAAAAAAATCAAGAGACCTTCAAATCCAGCTATTTACAATTAATTCCAGATAAATTCTGTTAAGAATAGAGCTGGAAAGAGGACAAATCCTATATATAGGTCACTATTTGCTTGCAGCTGTTTGTGAAAATAAGAATGCTGTTTTCACATGTAGCATTAAATGTGAACAAATATATTGATCACAGGACTGCAGTATAACCAGAAGAATATGCTGATTTCCCCTGTGGAGAGGAGTTAGCTAGTGCTGCAGAATTTCTCCCCTTAGTCTAAAGATATGACAAATCTCTTCTTGGCAGCAGTACTGTGAACCATCAAGTGAATCCATTGCTCAAGAAGATTACTTGGATGCAGAGAAGTCCCAGAAGGACTCATGCAACTTCAAGGCAGACACTTGTGGCTTCACAGCTCGAAAAGAGAAGCTGATACTGGTCAGTCCTCATAGACAGGGTGCACAGCATTTATTTGTGGAACAATCAATATTTCTACATCCCTACTGTTAGAGTTAAATGACAGATTCAACCCATATAAGCACAAATGGTCTAACAAAACACTTCATGGCACATGGAGAATTGAGCACAGGTATCTTAGCAGGCAGGTCAAAAGATCATATACACAAACCAGGGTTCATAAAATAGAGCCAAAATCCCTCAAGCAGTAATAAATTTCTTTTTCACTATCATAATAATAATTTTCCATGTCTGAGCATTTTACTTCTCTTTATTTTGTACTCTGGGATTTTCATATTCTAATCCCACCCTTTTTATTCTCCTCCTCTTGTGTGTAATGCTCCACATTCAACATGGTTTTGTTCATTTTAACTATGTGGGAAGTCAGTAGAATTCCTTAATTTAATTGCTTTGTGAATGCCACAGCCCTGGAATAATGGACCTTTACTTACTTGGGCTGAGGGGAACAGTCTGGTTCCATCAGAGACTCTCAATTTCCACACTCCTCTTGCTTGTATCAGGCACTTGTCAGGCATAATCTAATTGGTTTGAGCTTTTTCTGGTTTACACAGATTCAAATTAGTTATGGGGGGGGAAGACAACCCTAGAAATCACTTATTTGTCCTATACAAAAGAGGTTTTCAGGGATCCCACCTGTCACTTTTACAACATTCAGGTATGACAAAAGAAACAAAACAAAACAACAACAAAAAAAACCCAAACCAAACCAAAAACAAACCAAACCAAACCAAACCAAACAAACAAACAAACAAAAAAACCCAACCACCAAACCCTTCAGAACACTGAAATATTTTGTTTTGACATTTCCACAATAACACTTATTTTATGAGAGGCAACATTTAAAAAAAAACTAGTGCTAATAAAAAATCTGCAGCCCATTTTCCCAGTTTTTGCATATACCTCAGATACTGAAATATCCTACAATGTGTGGAAAGCCCATATCCAAACTGCTACTTACCTCACTTTGAGTACAGACAGGACCTTTCTGAATCTCTGCTTACACCACTTAAGCCTCAAAATCATTTGAGTCTTTACTACTTAAATAAACATATTCTCTATTGGAAGCCAAGAGAAAATCTCGTTGACACAACAAATGGCATCTAAGTTCCTTTATTCAATCTCAGATTTTTTAATATTTTTTTTAAATATTGCACAACTCTAATTAAGACTAACTACAAGGAAGCCAGAGGGCAGAAAGAAGCGTGTTAAGTAAATTCAGTGAAGTTGTTCCTGATTGACGCTGACATAAGTGAGAAGAAAATCAGGCTCTCCGCGTTTAACACTTCTGTCATTTGCATCCGTGTATTAAAAAAATAAAGTACAAATAGGCAGATTCCCTGTTTCTGTAACTCAACAAATCTCCACTGAGCTTTGCAAATTTGCACCACCTGTGGTACTGGTCCAGCTCTTTACTCCAGTTAGGACTATGCTATTTGGGATTGTTTTTTCCATGGCCTTCACTTCTGATTGATTCCTTCTAGCAAGTGATGTGTCACACACCTGCACTGAGAAGATCCTCGGACAATAGCCCTGCTTCTCTTTGAACCATCATCGTGTTTTATGTCATCCTTCCATTAATCTCTAACGGAAGGATGGGTTTGAACCCATATCTTGATGGGTTTGAAACCCTGGATAGAATTTCACGTGTGACAATGTTTCATTGATCTTTTACATTCAATGACTATTTTAAAAGCATTGGTATTATTTTGCTATTTCTTACGTAATTTCAATTGTTTTCAACTAAATCACTAAGTATAAAGGTATAAAATATGCACATAGAGCTTTCCTAAATGAAACTTTTGCTTCAGTCTTGAAGTATCTGTTTCTCCACAGAACCCATCATGTACACAGATGATTTATTGGACACCCATGACTTTATAAAGATTTATTTGTGAACTATCTTCTATTTGTGAACTATCTTCTTTAAAATAGTACAACAAAAAAAAGATTATTAATCAAATTTTCAAGTAAAAATAGCCATCCTTTGGCAATTCATTTCCACTGCCAGGGATGGGTAACCACAAGACAGTTTATTCACTGTACCCAGTTTCAGTTCAGTGCAGCAAAGGGGAGAAATCATCATGGGGCAGGCACAGCCCTCTGCCTGAATGGATTGGTCACAGCCATCATGAACACCAAAAGAATCTTAAACTCAAGAAAACAAAATGAAGTTGACTCAGGAGAGGTTTAGGTTAGATATCAGGAAAAGGTTTTCCACCCAGAGGGTGGTTGAGCACTGGAACTACCCAGGGAAGTGGGTCCCCAGTTCAGACAAATTTATGAACCTCTCTCTACTTCCTTCACCCAGGAAGCCAAAAAAAGTGAGTGTTGTGGCTTAGGAATGGTATTGGCCAATTTAGTGTTCCCAGTGAAACCCTGCAAACCATGCACTCCCCCCTTCATCTCCCCCTTCCCTTTGGCAGGCTGGAGAGAATTGGGGACATAAAAGGTAAAGATCATAGGCTGAGATAAGAACAATTTTCTGGAAACAGTAATGAGATAAGAAAACAAACAATAAGAGCAACAATATTACTAACAAAAAAAGGGTACAAGAGAGGGGAGCTATTCATATGCAAATGCTCACCACTGCTTTTTCTTTCCTCTTCAAGTAATTTCCTTGTATGTTCCTTGCACACTTCTCTTCTTAAAAGTTTGCAAGCTTTGTCTAGAATAACATTAATTAATAGCTCTAAAAAGAAGAGCATACACAGTTCACTTGTAGTTCAAAAACATAACCAGTAGGTAATTAAGTACCAGTCTAAATGATGCAGAGTTGTGGTTTAACCCCAGTCAGCAACCAAGTACCACACAGCCACTCACCTCCCGTCTGCTGCTTTCCCAGCAGGATGGTGAGAAAAATCATAAAAAAGGTAAAATTCATGGGTTGAGATTAGAACAGTTTAAAAATTGAAATAAAGTAAACTATAATTATAATAACAATCATGACAATGATTGTAATGAAGAGAAGAGCAAGTGATCCACAATACAATTACTTACCATGAACCAATTGATGCCCAGTCCATCCATGAGCAGCAATTGGGACTTCCTGGCCAACTCCCCCCAGTTTCTATACTGAGCACAGTGTTCTATGGTATGGAATATCCCTTTGGCCAGTTTGGGTCACCCGCCCTAGCCATGTTCCCCTGCTGAGTCTTGTGCATCTGGTCACTGGCAGAGCATGGGAAACTCAAAAGTCCTTGATTTAGCACTACTGAGCAACAACTAAAATATCAGCATGTTATCAACATCATTCTCATACTATATGAAAAACACAGCACCATACCAGCTACTAAAAAAAGAATTAACTCTCTCTCAGCTGAAACCAGGAACAGGTAAGGCACTGTGTCCAGACACAGCACCTGGAAGTGAATGCAGATCATTCCTCCCAAGAACCTTGTTGATGTGCACATCATCCAAATGTCTGTTACAAAGGTAGCAAAGTCAGATTTCAGAAAGGAAGAGGATGAATACATTTATTTTGTTCTTATCTCTATTATGGTTTGTTCTGCATCAACGATAACCCCCAACTGCTTTTTTATTCCAGATGCAATAAACTGTTTTTATGAGAGATTAGTACCTCAGCTTTGCTTCTGCATTTCATCAGCCAGAGCAGCTGTTCATTATTTTGTGTATTTCAAGGCAGCAGAGATTATCACTAAAACAGACATTAAAACTTGTGGTGGGGAGAGTAATCATTTCAGCTGTGGGAAAATAGATTTATTTGCTCTCTTAAAATATTGTAAAATGTTCAAATATTTTTTTGACAAATGTGCTGTTTTGATGATACACTCTGTCATTTAAGTTTAGTGTATAGGCCATGGTTACTACCCTTCTGCTGGTCTGGTAGGTGTTAGATGTTTAAAGGAAAATCCAGGTGTTGGTTTTAATAGAAGTCAAGATTCCTGCTATAGACAACACTGTACTAAGACTCCAAAATTCAGATTTTATTCCTGTCTCCATGTGTTACTTTACATGAGTCTCATAGGTCCAGCTATTTTCTGACTTGATGATCTTAGAGGTCTTTCCCAACCTAAATGATTCTATGATTTAAATATATTGAGCAATTAAAGGAATTTTGGAGGAGTCAAAAGCTTGCTCCATATATGTCTCCAAAATAAGTTAACAGATTTAAGAGTTAGCTGCAAACTTTCAACTTGAAAATTAGTCTCTTTTACTGTTTGAAATACCACAACCTTTCTTATATAAGAAAGCTAATTAGATGAACATGATGAAAACTTCTGGGTTTGAAATCTGTTCATCTGTTCGTTTCCAGTGAAGTGTTTATATACTGAGACAGTTATTTGTTCTTCCTGCCCATAATATTAAAGAACATAAATTTATAAAAATGCAAGTTTGCCATCAGATGTGGCCAGAGAGTCAAAACAAAGATCTACTCCATCACTGCTTTGAAAAGTTAAGGTTCCAGTATTCACTGAAGTCATAGATTCCCAAATGAGAGGTGTCTGTTCATTGCCAATTCACAAAATCTGAAAGTGCAGTTGAAAATACTTGCTTAGATATTGTATTGATTGGAGGCAATCTTCTTGCTTTCAAATCTTATGATCATCTAATTAAGTTCATTGTTATAAGAGAAGCCCCGTTGCCTGCTCATGCTGTGCTGCCTGCATACGTATATAAAAAGGGAAAAACAGTTTTGATCCTGCTCATTTCGTAAAGACTAAGGTCAGCTAAAGACAGTTGTTATGCTGAGAAATTAAGGGCAAAGCAGGCTGATAAATATAAGCACCTTGTGAGATGTTCAATCGTGCGTGTGTATAAGCACCTGCAGTGCATAACCGTGAATGAAATCAAGGAAGTACTTTAAGCTAGTAGACTTGAAAATCTTCCTGGAACATATACTTACATTTAGGGGTCTTAACATTTTTGAAGATCTGGTCCGAGACCAGGTTTGCAACACAATAAAGATTGTGTCATCTGTGTCACATCAAGCATCTTACCCACAGGACTATAAAGCAATTACTATAAGGCACAATATTTTGTTAAAGGTTATGAAAGTCCCATGGACAACAGGGAAAAATAAATTCTTGTTACAATGTAAATCCTCACTGATCAATTTCTGAGTCAGAAAGCCTAAAAGAAACTATTCAGAAAATTTGGCAACATCTGCATGAGCTTTCCTAGCTCTGTTTGGTAGGTTCCCATCTAACAGCTTCCTTGTTCCTGTCCCTAATCTGCCATCAGAGGGACAGGGATAACACATCTGAGCAACCATCCCTTCTGGCAGCATGGTGTAATGAGGTGAAATCAATTGAGTTTAACACACATACCTATTTTTCTTTTCCTGCTTATATGGTGAGGCAGATGAGTTTGCAGGTGTCCCCTGTTGCATGCCAGCATATGGATAGAAGATAGAAGTTCCTTCTGGACTTTTGTTCTGGCATAACTGACCTTCAAAATATAGGGAGTCTCATCATATGGAACATTACAAGTCAGACTGGGGAATGTATCATCTGGACAAAATAGACTTAGGGGCCACCCATCTTTCTGTCTCTTCTTTAGGTCATAAATCAAATGCAGTCTTCTACTCTTGTCTCTGAGTAAAACATTAGGACTGGTTCTAAAATATATTGAGCATTTGTATTCATGAGGGAGTTGATATTTGGTCAACGTAAATTATGAAATCTCCAACAATATTATTTCCTCTCTTAGCTCATTGCCACATCTCTGAGCAGATTTCATGGCAGAGTTCCTTTTCAGAGCTTTTTAATTTACATTCCATGAGTAGAATACATCCTTCCATTCAGTGCATCCTCTAGGTTCAGTGTACCTTGAAAAGCCAAAGTCCGTCCAAATATGCATTTCACTTCTCACCATGGTAAGTTATTTTTTTTATTTAAGTGCAATTTAAATTTCTGTCTCCTTCTGGAGTCATCACGTTAGCTTTGTCTGAAAAACTTGTGAGCTTGCAATGAAGTATTAGTAGCTATCCTGTATTAAATATAATTTTGTCAATGCAGGAACTGACAGGAATGCTTTTCTTCCAGTGTCACTCTTATTTCCTCTTTTTTTTAATTTAAAAAAAAATCATTATTTCAGAACCTCACATCTGAATAATCCCTGGGGCATAGGATGCTAATTTGAAAATACCACAAATTGAACTTTTTTTGTCCATTTATTGGTTGGCTCGTTGCATAACAAGAAAACTGATAAGTTTAATTACTTTTATGAAAATGAAAAGGAACTATTATTTTGCTAAAATGCTAATAGTAATGCCACTTCAAACTAAACTAAAGCATACCACAGGCTAAGTGACATGCTTGGTAGGGAGCATATCAAGCAATGGAAGAGAATTCATATTTATTAGGACAACATTAGCATTTTATGGTACAGAGATTGATTACCCAACCCTGATTTGTTTGTTTCTCACCTGTAATGCAGTGTTCTTCTTTAGGCTCTTGTATAATTCCCTATTTCCCAACAGTAACAGTAATTATTTGATTCAATGATAGATTATATAATGTGTATGTAATCAAGAGGTGATAGCAATTACATTCAAATTTAAAGACTTTTAAAAAGATGTTTACACGGTAGATTTAAAATATAATATAGATTAAATGTCACAGGTTTCATCCTTGGGAACAGAGTGAGGGATTCTTGTTTGTGCTTTGATTCTGTAAGAAATCCTCTATAATTCATATCATGTACCTTTTATGGATGAATTATTAAGCCAGCTTCTCCCTTGCTAATATCACAAATTTGTTTTGCCCTCATTACACTGTCCAGGTACAATTAAGGAAGTAATTCTACCTAGAGTATACTCCCATATAAATGTAACTTACTTGTGTAATTCAATTAATTGGTTTAGGGGTTACTTTTGACTTCGCAACAGGAGGAGTTAAGAGGGAAATTCACTCCAGAGACTTCACTGGGTACGTCATCTGTCACTGAAAACCCCACTGCTCTGCCACAACAGCTCTAATTTCCACAACAATCCAAGGGAAGGGAGTATCAAAAGCATCATATTGCAGCCTTAAATAAATCTGAAGGCCATTTTGAATTTTGGTCATGAGTAGCAGTTGGGTTTTTAACTGCCTCTGAACATTTTTAATGGCACAACTATTCCTGATCACTGCATGATTTAATTTGGTACTTAGAGAACTTAAGGTTGAAAGATACAGATGTAGTCCTTGGCTTCTTGTTGTATTTGAAGTGAATGATCTGGCTAAGCTTTGGATATACCCACATCAAGTCAACTGGCACGACTTCATTGATTTTGACCGAAGGCTTAACAGTTTATATAGCTCAAGATGAAGCTGAGAGGTCTTAGAAAGAGATGAACAAGATCATTTGTCCTTTGATTACCTGAGATTTTTTTGAACAAATTTCCGAAAAGCATCTACCTCTACCATCACTAACAGAACTGCAAAAGTTAATTTTTGTATTTACATAGTGGTTCTAACTTGTAGAGAGGTGGGATAGGATTCCTCTTAACTAAGTTCAAGATGAGGGATATCTGCAGGATAGGGTGAAAATCAGCTGATTGAACAAAAATTGCTGCAGTATTCTGACTGGCCTCCAGCTGCAGCTCCAAAGAGTTATGGGTCTCTGGTAATTCCTATGGTGGTCAGGTAACTCAGGTGTTCTGGAGTATCTGAAATGTCATTCCATGCCTGCACTTAGGTGACTGACACACCCCAGGTACCTACATTCAGAACAGTTATCTAACCTCCCCTTCCAGTCAAAGGAGGTCAAATCAAAATAGTCCATAAAGTCTAAGGAATGAGTCCTCCCATTGTTAAGTTCTGTGAAAGGTCAAAAAAACCACCATTCAGGAGCTCATCTCCTCCCTATATACAGACTGCACAGTCAGGTGTAGCCATCCATGCTGTGAACACTCCCACCCTTCCTGCCTGGGATGTTGCTGACTGTGAGTACAGCAAATACAGTCTCTGCTAGTACAGTTCATCTCAAGAGTGAAGGAGCTGATTTAGGTTCACACTGATGAGTGCTTAGAGAAATGATACTTCAGGCTTTGGAATAAAACTCAGGAAATAAGAGTTTAGGTCCTGGCTTTGTCAGCCACTTCGTATGAAACCTCCTATACAGAATAGGGGATTATTCACACACAAAAATTTAGAGTCAAAAGTGTCAAGAAACAATTTTCCAGATAAACTGGAGTGCTGGTTTTTGCACACAGTCCTTTCTCTGTCAGACCCCGTGAGGAACAGCTGCCACCAAGAGCCATTAACTTTAAATAAAGCAGAAGAAAGGGCAAAGCAGAAATATGTTGTAATTTGAAGTAACACGGCTTGTGTTCCCAGACTGAGACAAGTTGGTAAGCCCACTCCATTCTAGCATTAGGATCAAAAAAAGGTCTTAAGATAACGTAAAGGAGTGCAGTATCCTCTTCCTTATCTTCTTTGTTGATTAGATGTCATTTTTAAGTTGTCTGATTTGATTCAAGTACAATGGTTCCTGTCTGCAGGCAAAAATAGGGACCAATGAACTTCTGAGGTCAATTTGGAGCTTATTCTCTGTGTGCCAGGGTGGTTTCATGGCTGTAGTCCCACTTGCCTTTCATACTAAAAAGATATGAGTAATTTAGTCTCCTTGGGATGCCTTCTTGTCCAACTTACCATCATACACAGTTGTGTCTAAAAGGCTGAGTTGAAATTTTCATCCACATGAAAACTAAAAATCAGGCTACTTCAGTGCAGCAGCATCTAAAGATTATTTATTTGCAAACTATCTAGCTGTTATATATTCTTTGAAAGTCCTCTGCTTAGCCTCTGGGCCAAACCTAGGAAAATGTTTACCTGCTTGCATTCTCTCTGAGAGAAATAGAAATTAGGCATGCAAATACTTTGATGTATTCATCTCTTTGTCTGAATCACTAGTTTATGGAAAGCAGCCATTTCTTTATTTTTTTTCCATCTTTTGTCTCCTTAAAGAAAAGCCTGAAATACTGTATTTTCAGGCAAACCACAGGGATTTGAACCATAAGCATCCAAGGCTTAAGTTTAAAGTACTAAAGCTTGAAGACAGAAGCCAAAATTCTAGGTCAAATTGGTCATCTTGGGACAGACAAGAACGGAAAAGTTACCCCAGGTAATTTTGTTTCTAGACAACATCAAGTTGGATGGGAGTGTTGTTCTGCTGGAGGGTATGAAAGTTCTGCAGAGGGATCTGGACAGGCTGGATCAATGGACTGAGGACAATTACAAGTTCAACAAGTCCAGGTGCCTGGTCCTGCACTTGGGTCACAACAACCCCACATAGCACAAAAGGCCGGGGGAAGAGTGGTTGGAAAGCTGCCCAGTGGAAAAGGACCTGGGGGTGCTGATTGACAGTGGCTGAACATGAGCCACTGTGTGCCCAGGTGGCCAAGAAGGCCAATGGCATCCTGGCCTGTATCAGCAACAGTGTGGCAGTGGGAGCAGGGAAATTATTGTCTCTCTGTGCTCGGCACTGGTGAGGCCACACCTCAAATCCTTTATTCAGTTTTGGGCCCCTTACCCTGAGAAAGACATTGAGGGGCTGGAGTGTGTCCAGAGAAGATCAACGGAGCTGAGGAGCACAAGTCTGCTGAGGAGCAGCTTAGGGAGCTGGGGATGTTTAATTTGGAGAAAAGGAGTCTCAAGGGAGACCTTATTGCTCTTTACAATTAACTGAGAGGAGGTTGTAGCCAAATGGGTGTTGTCCTCTTCTCTCAAGTAACAAAGGATACAAAAGCAAATGGCCTCAAGTTGCACCACGGGAGGTTTAGACTGGATTTCAGGAAACATTTCTTCATGCAAAGGGTTGTCATGGAAAAGGCTGCCCAGGACAGGGGTGGAATCACTATCCCTGGACATATTTAAAAAGATGTGTAGATGTGGCACTTGGGGACATGGTTTAGTGGTGGACTTGGCAGTGCTGGGTTAACTCGGGGATCTTAAAGGTCTTTTCCAACCTTAACAATCCTACGATTCTATGTAAGGTAATTGTTATCTACACTTTTCATCATGCTCATATTATAAACACCTTACCCAACTAGCCCTGTCATTTTAATGTGACTTCTCTACACTATACCAAAGTGCAAATAATAAGAAATTACAGTTCTTCTCTCTGTCTGCTATGTTTCTTATCAATGGTGTGGCTGATTAGCAGTGTGAATTTCCACAGCAGAGAAAATACAGTTTGTACTTCTTTCTGGGGAAAACATAATTGTTTTGAAAAATATCAGCTTGTACATTTTATGTTTTATGTTTTTGACTTCATATAGCTATTCAGTAGAAAAAAGAGCAGAACAGGGAACACAGAAAGGTCTCACCTTTCCCCTAAAACACTGAAAGAACAAGTTGTATAAAGTTTTCAAATACCACTAAGCAAAGCAGTGGTTTTCTGAGGATTCATTGTTTGCACTGGTTCATTAACAAAACAAAACGAAAAGAAGAGGCGTTTAGCTCAAGATCACTCCTATTTTTTAAGTATTTGTGGTGCTAATCTCACAATCCAAACAAAAGCATTGCATGGAAAAAAGACTGAGAAGAAAAAAACTTTTTTGCCATAGCAATATAGGGAATGTTTGTTCCCATCACCAAAACAAGTTTCTGAGATCCTTTTCTTAGTCCAGCTCTTCTACATCCTTTTTTCTACAAATAAATGTACCCCAGATGAAGTGTAACTTAAATATAGACATATAAAAAATAAATTGCTGTAGAATAGTCCCTGTAAAAATGAGACTTTGGGCAAGGTAAGAGGTAAGGTTTAGTGGAATTTAACAAAAGATTAGTATAACAAAGCTGCAAGGCTCAGGCTTTCCAAAATCAGGAGGTAAAGCTCAAACATTTTATGACTAAGAAATCATAGGGTCATAGAATGATTTGGGTTGAAAGAGACCCTAAAGATCATTTATTTCCAACTCCCCTGTGCAGGGGACACCTCCCATGGGCAGGGACATCTCCCGCTAGACCAGATTACTCAGAGACCCATCTTACCTGGTCTTGAACACTTCTAGGGATGGGGAGTCCACAACTTCTCTGGGCAACTTATTCCAGTGCTTCACCACCCTCACCCACATCAAGAAGCACTGATGCATATGAGTAACCCTCCAAATATAAGCAGCCCCACAGCGTGACCCATACACAGACATTTGGAGGAATAGGCTGTTGTTACAGGAGATGGGATCCATCTCTCCTAATTCTGCAGGACAGACATCTTTACCTGAGCTGGTTGCCTGAGGCGGCCTTTGGAAGCACTGGAGGGGAAAAGGCCACTTCACCTCATCCTTAGGCAGACTTATAGAAAGCAAGCTTTGAGTGAATAGCTCACACAAATACATCTGCATTGTTAATATCTGTCTTTAATGAGATGAATCCCACCTATTGGCACAGTGTCCTCAAACTGAAGCTCACAACCCAGGGACCCAAGGGGAAATCAAGCATTGCACCTGTCAGTGGTGTGGGAGTTGCCATCTCGCTGTCTGCAGGTGCAGAGCAAACGTGACACAAGCTCCCTGTAGCATCCACTGGGTGCAAAAAGCTCTGGAGAAATGGATTTGTGAAAGGTCACAGGCAAAGCAGGTTTGGATCAGGCTCCTCAGTTAAGGGTAATGAATGTAATGAATGTAATGGTTTGAGAGCCCCAAAAATCCAGGCGAGGGTCTTTCTCTTCCATGGGCTGCGTTCACCAGGACAAAGGTCGCTTCACCACATCATATCAACAAAGTGCAGAAGCCTTTGTGATGGTCCATATCCTCAGGGGATTCAAACTCACTTGCAGAGCTCCCGTGCTCTGATCTCAGGCTGCTAGCTTAGCAGCAACAGGGGGGGCAAAGCCCTCCTCCGCATTCCTTTTGGCTGTCCCAGTCCAGCTCCGGGAAGCCTGAGCTTCTCAGCTCCTCTCTCTGCAGTGCATGCTGCATTTTAGGACTTCCATCCAGTAGGAGTCCACCCCCTCCACTTTAGGAGGGATCTCAAAAGGAGTTTGGGGGTTTTGGTTTTCAGTTCTTACCCCAACTCTCTCTGTAGAGTTTAGCTCTCTCTGCTGCTGGTTCTCTCTCTCTCTCCTTGCAGGAGTTCTCTCTGCATTGCTGCATGCTTGTTCCTTATCTCTTGGCTTTCTGCCACAGTCTCTCCGGTCGGTGCTGTTTCTGCCGCTGCTCCGTCTGCCCACTCACGGTGGAGAAAACTCCTTCAGCTTTCTAGCTACAGATACTTAGCCCAGCCTAACACTGTTCCAAGTCCCTGTAGCCTCCCCAGCCAGGGCTGGGGGGGCCATAGCCCCCCCAGCAGGGCTCCTGCCCCTTCTCCTCGTGGCTTTACAACATGGCCACTTTCTCCAACAACTACAACTACCACCACCCTTCTTTTCCGGTCTGGGTGATACCTTTATATTTTGCAGAATTGGCTCTCATTGCAGAATTTGCAGAATTTGCGCTCAACCCTAAGGGACACCACCCCCTGGGGGGTTACCATTTTACAACTCTAGGTGGGAAACCATTTTTTTCCCCCACCACAGCAGAGAATGTTTAGCAAACAGATAATTATTTCATTGGAGCCAATGAGGCTTCCCCAAGAGGTGGGGGCTGGCTTACTTCATACTGTGCAGCAGCAGGTTCCAGACACATCCAAAATGAGGTTCAATGAGATGAGATTTTATGAATACCAGAAGAATTTGCATTAGATAACATTTTCATATCTTCAAACCCTTAATTTCTGCTTGCAAATCTCATCCCCAAATCCCCAAAACTCTCAAAATTAATTTCATTTGAATAAGTCAGGGCCTTAAAGACTTAAATACTTAGAATTCTTCTATACTAACATAACAGGCTGCCCAGGGCAGTCAGTGGCGAAGTTATTGTCCCTGAAGACATTTAAAAGATGTCTAGATGTGGCACTTAGGTACGTGGTTTAGTGGTGAGCTTGGCAATGCTGGGCTAATGGTTGGACTCAGTCTCAGAGGGCTTTTCCAATCTAAA
Organism: Lepidothrix coronata; assembly: GCF_001604755.1. NCBI lineage: Eukaryota > Metazoa > Chordata > Aves > Passeriformes > Pipridae > Lepidothrix > Lepidothrix coronata. The sequence goes on from NW_016690200.1 coordinate 1,710,407, forward strand.
TGATTCTATGATTCTTTGAAGTGGTAAATCTTATCACAAAGCTGTACCATTTTACCATATTTCTCATGGTAACAACTTCACTTCCAACACTAAAAAAGGACAGTAAGTATGAAATTAGAAGGATTTGTTTAGGGGAGTGTGTGTAAACAAATATAAATAGGGTAGAATGTGGTCGTGCTGGATCTCACCTTTTCTAGCTTTGAGACAAGTGTAATTCCAGGGACAAAGAAATAAGTGAAGAATGCTTATTTAATAGAAAGTCACTTACTTTTGAAATGAATTGAATTTTATTTTGCTGGTTTTATTACACTTTTATCAGGAGCATCTCAGAGGTTTACAGTACCAATATCTGAGAGAAACACATTGGGAAATAGTGCAAGGGAAAGGCTGCAAAGTTCATTTTCCATGCAGTCACCTCCACTCTGTCTCATTCATATGGTATCACAGATATGTATTTGACATAGTTATTTGACAAAGCTTTAACACTGTAAGAAATAACATATGCAGAATTTATTCACAAAAGCATGTTTTTACTGAAAGAATGGCTGTTAGCAACATTAAAATTTGAACAGGAATGTGTCAGTCAGAGCAAAACAGTATACAAAAATATTTGCTGCTGTTTCTCTAAGGCTAATAAGACAAAAAATAAAAAAAATAAAAACTAAAAAGCATGTTATCTGTAGCTTTTATTTCCCATTTCAATGTTATTTCCTCATACTTGTTAGAGGAAAGCCTTCAGTCACACGGAAATAGATTTTAGGTTTAGAGTAGGTAAGATTTTACAAATCCTAAAAAGACTTTTTTCTTCTTTCTCATCTCCTTTTTTTAATTAGCTTTACTAGTATATAATTAAATATTTGCAGGCCAGACTTTTCAACTTCCTGCTGGCACAAAAGGATTAAATACATGAGACTGACTAGGATGCCACTCTATAAATCAAGGTGATCCTGGCGTGTCCGTTCCTCTGCTGCCCCAAGGCAAAAAAGCAGTGGGGATTTTCTTTATTCTTTTCTAATCCTCTCAGTTTCAGTAAGTGACAGTGTTAGTAACGCTGCAGAGGGAAGGAATGGTTCCGTGGCTGTGCTGTGGCTGTGTGAACTGCAGGGCTGGGCACCACTGTGCTGCTGAGGCTCTTTTTAGGGTTCAGACATAAACATCAATTATAGCATTTACAGTGGTATTCCTCTGGTCAAATGCCCAGGGTGCAATTCTATGTGAGATAGCCCCAAAAACTCATTTTACAATTAGCAGAGGGAAACAGGCAGTTTAAGGATGTGAGTCATCTAACACCCTACATCTAAAAAGAGTTGTTGAAAACGAGTAAGATCAGTTCCACATCCTAAATTCAAACAAAGAGGTGAAAAAAAGTGTTGTTTCTCCCCATTGACTATGTAGTGATCCAAAAGTGGCCTTTCCACTGTTCCCATTTATGTCATAGGTGTTTCACACTCTTGGGGTCCAATTTTCTGTGACACAATTCACAGCTGGTGTGTCAACTGATTTTCAGACATTTTTCCTTCTGTCTCAGTTGCTTGGATCATAACCTATGGCAAACCAAATCTTTCCTTTGCCTGTCTCATCTGCTTCGTCAGTAGCAGATGTTTATCTAGACTAGCAGATTCAGGAAGTTAAAGTTATTTTGACAGTCACCCTTTGAGCATAGGGCTGTCTCAAGCACTTAGCAGTGTGTGTTTTTATGTTATATGCAGGTAATTGGTGTTTGTAATAAATCTGCCAGGCCTTCTGCAAGCACTTGGTGCTAGTTGTCTTTTTTCTCTAGTTGAACTATGCCAACAAGACCCACTGAGTTGAAACCAGAGGGAAGTATTTTCTCTGCAGATGTCCTCAAGCCTTTTTATTCGTTACTATGCACAGATTTCCTTCGTGTCTGCCTAGGCTGAAGTAAAGAAAGTTAGTTGTAAGCTGTGAAACCACCTAAGCCAACTTCATCTTTCTACTGTAGTGCAAAAAAAGATATATATTGATCAGTCAAGTGTAATAGGTTAGGCATTTCACTTCCCAGCTCCTTTTTTGCTCTCATAAAAGCAATTCAGGAAATATGAAACAGAGAGAGAGGGAAAAAGGGGTGTTTTACTGCTAGGGTAATATCTCTGACTCTCTTAATGTTGAGAAGTATGACCAGAAAGGTGAGGGAGTCAGGAATGAAATTGCCAGTCCAAGGAATGAGCATTCTTTTGAGTAGTGTCAGCAAAGTATTTCCCATTTACTTCTCTGCAAGACTTTCTACATTAAGCATTGACAGCTGGGTAAGAACTGATGAAGTAAACCTGTGTTGCTGGACTGATGGAAGAGATAGCTGGAAGTGTACTTTGAGATTGCACTAAATTAAACTTAAGGGTCCTGGCATCTACCTCAAACTTGTACAAGCCACTTCAGATGCTATTCAAATAGCCACAGATAACCATACCTTCAGAAATAGTTGGAAATTTTATCCTTAATATAATGCATTTACATTATTCCCCTTTCTGCAGTCAACTGCCTATTGGGCTTAGAGATAGGATTTAGGCAATTGCTTTATGATCTATAAATCTTCAGTGTCATACATTAAATGGAAAAGAATTTTGAGGTGAAATGTGCAAAAAAAGGCATAACTACAAAAGCAATTTTTTTTCCCCTACTTCATCAGAAGAAAGCTGCCAGAGTTAGAGCGTCAATAAATAGTCCAGGTATAGTAGAAGCACTGAAGGATGTTAAGCCTATAACAGGAAACACATATCATTTTTATGCATCAGTGTTCACCCTAGCTTTTCTTTACAGGTGACAATTCTGAGGATCTGTCTCAAATCCAGTTGTCAAGAGCAAAGACATATAAAATAAAATGATAAAATCAGCGACAAAAACTTTCTAGACCCAAGTGATAAAAGGATTCAGAAACTGCTGATTTACTATCTTTTGTCTGTAACCTGTTTCTTAATTCAGCCCTGTTACCAAAGGAGTAGAATAAGTCAGGTGCTTAAAAACATTTTGGGAGTGATGAATAAATCTGTCATACCAGAAAGTTGCTAAGAAAACTAGCAAAGAATGGCCTTAACTAATGTGTGCAAAAATCTATTGGGAATAGGTTCTTGATATGGAAAAAGCTCTGCTGCACATGGCTGCAGGAGCACTTTGAAGCCCCTAAGCAAACAGATTAGGGGGTGTGTTTGGATCTTTGCAACATTTATGACTAATATCCTCATAAAAGAGTCTCAAGGAAACTTAAACAAAGACAAGAGTAGGTAGAAGGTGGCTGAAAATAAGGAAGCAAAGGGTAGAGATTCATGTTCAGTTTTCATTATGAAGAGCCCCCCCGTGAGTTTCCAAAATGTCTGTTCTGGGACTGATACTGATTAAGATAGTCTGGAAAGACTGGAAAATGATTGACTAATCAGATATGAGACTGTCACTTATATAGAGTGATATTCAGAGTAGTAAAAAGTCAAACTAGCAGCTACAAGGCACAAAAGGATCTCACAATATCAACTGACTGGACAATAAAATAGCAGATTAAAGTGACTATTGATGAACGTGAAAAACTGCAGATGAGACACAAAATAACTCGAGCTCTGTCTATGGTTCAATTGGTCCTAAATTAACTATTACTCCTTATGATAGTTTCTCTGAAAATGCCAGCTCAGCTGTCAGAATGACAAAGAAAATGTTAGAAATTTTTTAGGAAGGAAGAGCGAAAAAAAGAAAAAATAATTAAAAGCAATATCCTCATTATGATACAATAGGTATTTCTCCCACACCTTGAGGGGTCATGGTGCTGTGCTGATCTCAGAAAAAGGACTATGAAGCTAGAAAAAGAATACAGAAGGGCAAAAATGTGGTCAGAAGCAAATCATGGGAAAAGAAAACTGAATAGCCTGGAATTTTTCATCTTTTATGCAGGGGAGGGATAAGACAAATGTCTAAAGCCATGAATAATGTGAAGAGGATGAGGAAAGAAAAAGTATTTGTGGTTTCCCAGAAGACAGATCAGGGTTCTTGCTGAGGCAGGCTTAAAATGAAAAAAAATGGAAGTGCTTTTCACACACGCCCTGTTTTGGTGAGGGAAATCCCCACAGCAGGGTTTTGTAAAGGCAAACAGAATAATGGGATCAAAAGAAGATTAAAGTCCCTAAAGCATAGGTTGCCGGAAGCCATAAGTGGTATATCAAGAGAAAAATGTTCTACTTTTTCCAGTCTCCAGGTTTTTCTAAGCATATGCTACTGACCAGGATTAGACAGAAAATACTGTCCTGCATGGACATTTGATGTGATCACAAAACACTGTTCTTAGGAAGCTATTTCTGTACCCAGGCCAGGATCTGATAACTGTCACCACATGAGGTGCTTCTTCCATACCGAAAGAAAGCTACCAGGGGACAATCCATCTAGGATCTGTGCTTAGGGAATCTTTTCTCTTTTCTTTTTTCTTTTCTTTTCTTTCTTTTCTTTTCTTTTCTTTTCTTTTCTTTTCTTTTCTTTTCTTTTCT
>NW_016690200.1:1715438-1754627 GCF_001604755.1 Lepidothrix coronata
ATGTTGGTTACCTTTTATTATTTCGAAAATTAAGAGGATTTTACCTTCATTAAGTCTTTGCATGGAAAATTAGGATGTGTAAATGGCTGTTGTCCACAGTCAGACTATCTAGTACTGATGCAGATCAGGAGCCTCATGGCTACATAAGAGGAAACAATGGCAGGTTCCTCCAATAGGAAGGCTGAGCAAAGTCCACCATCTCTGTCAAGTATCTGCAGGGGATCTCAGCCTCCCCTTGTTTGGGAAGGAGGGAGAAAGACCCGCAGGTGTATGTCCTTATAAAGTTTGAAAATAACACATATTTGGCAAAGACACTGTATAAGAGACAGATACAAATAAAAGGGCAAGACACTTCATCCCCTACCCTGTCATAGAACTCATGAAATTGGCTTTGCAGAGTGGAGGTGTCAGTAACCTTTGGATAATGTGTGACCATTACCTCTGTAAGGTTAACTGGTATTCTAAACTAAAGTCTCTATTTTTATTTAATACCAAGTTATTATTAGAACTCAGGGATTAATATCAAGCAGTAGTCTAACTACTGAGCATTTCCCGTCATGAAGCCCAGATTATGATGGCTTGCACCTTTGCCAAAATTTAGTTGTTGATGTAGACTTTTCCATGTTGATTCTCTGTCTCTGTGCAGAATTTTATATAAAAAGATTTAGTTGAGAAAACATTGTTCTCCCAGTAAAACTCTAGGACCTGATAAAACTCAACAACTGGGAGCACAAACTTAAAATATGGTAAGTGACAGACATTGTTTCAAGGTATAATGTAAACTATACTGAAAATGTATAGCTCCTAAATGTGAAAAAAACAAGTACTCAGCAGTCACTAACATTTTCAGGTTTTAATACATATGTCCTGTCTGTGAAACAGAAAGCCAGAATACCACCCATTACCTCAGGAATGGAGTAAAACTAAATGAAAAAATGCGTTTGCAAAACACTTGAATGTTTTTCTGAAAAGAAATGGACCCTCAAAGGAAGGGCAGGAGTGCACAGTATACAAGGTGCAAGGCAGAGTCACTGAGCAGTTCAGGAAAATCAAATTATTGACAAAGCCCTATTTCTTAAAGGTGCTGAATGTGTCAGGATTTTCTGGAAGAGAAAAAAAGACAGTGTTAAACCAATTAAAGAGTGTATCAACATGCACAAGGGACCTGAATTAAGATTCCACTATCAATGCTAGTTCTCATTGCTTTGAAACTTCAAGTTATTCTCTTAACCGCATCTGCTGGTGTGCAACTTAAATAGAACCAGCTGAAGAAAAACATACAGCTCTCTAAATTCACCTGTATTTCCTGACCTTTCTTAAATTAGAGAGGACATCATCATTCGTGGGGGAAGGAAGCAGTATTCAATAAAAGGCTTTTAAACAGACCAAGTGCTATTTTTGTCACTATCTGCTCAATTATATTTTGTGCTAGTAGCAGTTTTCCAAGCACAGGTATGTCTTCCTTTGTGGAAAATGGTCTGCCTTTGTTAAGAGAAAGTCAGAATCCTTAGCTTAGGACTGATTTGGGTCTCTTGCTTTTTTTGTTCCAGTCTCATTTCCAAGAACTTCATTCCTTTTATTTCAGCTTTCTAATTCTGGACTCACTATTCCTTCCAGGGCTGCTAATAAAATTAAATGGTAGAGAAAAAGATTAAAAAAAAAAAAACAAAACCCAACAAAAAATCCAAAACACCAACAACAAAAATCCAAGCCAAGATAAAATCTAGATTCTATTTCAGAAGACAAATACAATAAACTTCCTGTTTATAAATTTATCCATTCATTTTTAACTAGTGGCAAAGCAGAATCTCAGCAGGACATTGAGAAAGTAGTATATCCAGATGGATTCTCAGTGTGAAAGATTTCTGAAACACACTCACTGACATAATAAAGACAGGGTTTTCAGGCTTGCAAAGCAGTGGCATAGAGGCTGTGAGTAAATTTATTTCACAGGAAGACCACATCTTGAGCTAATGGGAAAATGTAGGTCTTTTACGTTGCTCTGTATGTGGTAAGTCATAGATATGATAGGATTATAAAAGAAATGGATCTGTATGCCACAGCTCTTGACAGCACTCTGCTACATTTCTTGGCCTGTGCCCTAATTCAGAGTCCCAAGCAATCCCCCTTCGATGAGCCAGTCAAGCTTTAAGTGGTTCTCAGCTTGACTGTGTTGCATCACCTCCCCCAGGGGCAAGGCAAACTTGTCAATAACTCCTAAGCACCTTAAACAAAATATGTAAATGCAGTAATTCCTTCGATGGAGGAAGGGAAAGTGTTTCAAAAGAGAAGAAACATTGTTAGGGGATTTTCAAGGGGGAGGGAGGAGTAGTTTGAAGAAACCAGACTGCTAGCAGCTCAAATTCTAAAAAAGAGAATAATAACGCACAGAAACATAAAGGTGACTTAAGTCAAAAGCAAAATGTGTAAGTGATTCTGGTATTTGGTACCCAATTATTCACACTGTAAGAAAAAGGTATAACAGCCAGGATTTTTTAGAATAGGGTCATCTGCTTGTATTTATTTAAATATGGCAGAGACTGAAATGTGTCATGCCCTGTCCCCTTATGAGGAAGACTCCTGGGCCTCCTGGGAAAGGGCTGGAGTCCCTTAAAAGAAAATATCACCTCCTTTATCACAGACTTAGGGAGGATGGAGTGAGAAGATGCAGAGGAATGGTGGAGCAATGGAAACTGGAGTTCCCAGAGTCATGAGCAATGGAAACTGGAGGCAATTTAAGGAGTCCTGCATGTATCAGGCATACATCAGGCAGAGCCTGTGATATGCTCATCCCTGCACTTATACAAACTGCAGTAGGATATTGGCTAGGGAAGGTTTGAGGAGTGCAAGTGAAATATGTATACTTGTATATCTTGCAGGGACCTTGATGGATCCCTACTACTCATGTATTTTTATGAAGGAGCCACATTTGGACAACATCTGGATGTCATGTGTGTCCCCAGCAGTATGTTGGGAAACCTGAACTCTGAGAAGGGAGCAGAGGTGGAAAGAGGGCAGCTGGTTCCCAGAGTGAAGTCAGACCTTTTCGCCTGTTGTAGTTGATGAACAACAGCTGCTGGGTTTTTTTCCATGAAAAGAGGTTTCTTTGCTGAGAAGGGGCAAGGAGACCTTGGGGTTAAGTGGAGACATGGCCAACAGGCATGAGCAGGCAGCCAGTTGTCTAAAGAGTGAAAAGGAAGAAGGTAAAAAAGGCCAAGGGAAACTGAAGGAAACTGGAAAATTGGCTGGAGGGAAGCTGAGAAGAGGCAGGTAAAGACACTGATGGACATGGGAGATGGGGGCAGAAAGGAGGATGCTGCTGCATGTGTACAGACCATGTTGAATTCTGTCTTTCTTCCAGACCATACCACATGAAGCCCAGGTTTTTGTTGTGTTTAGCCTTGTAGTCAGAGTTGCCAGTGTCTCTGTGCATGAGAAAGGCCCAGAATGCACAAAATGCCTGAGCGTGTCATGGCATATTCTTCATGTTGGTGCTAGGTCAGTATCTCTTCAGTCAGCTGGAAAACCCATCACAGGACATCTGACAGAAAATAACAATGTCACTGAAGGCCCAAGGGGTGCCACATGACTCAGCCATAAGAGGATCAGCATTGTTATTGTACATGGGGACTTTTTGCACTCTATGTATCGACCTAAAATCTCTTCGAAACTACTTAACGATAAGAAAAGAAGACATTCCATTTTGATGCTGAGCTTCATGATGAAGTTAATCAGCCATTAGTGTTGTTAAGAGAAAAGAAACTGTGTCTTTTTGTTACACTTTCTATCCCCTGCCCAGCTGAGGAGGGGAACAGTAGAGGGGCTTTGGTGGGCACCTGGTGTCCAGCCAGGGCCAACCCACCATAACAGTGCACAGTTTTCCATAGCAATCCACGAGGTCCTTGAGTATGACTGACACCTCTTACACTCTTCACAGTGTGGACCTCCCTTCCCTAGGAATGACTATGTTGCTCTGAAAGCTGTGTGCCACTGGGCTGTTCCTTTGGAGTATGTCAGTGTCACCTGCAACTGGCAAGTAGGGATGAGCCAGACAATGTGAGGTTTTGTAGATCTCCGCATCAGCCACTATGAACCTTTTGTCTTCGCGTCTCCGAACACAGAGAATGACCTGGCCATAGTGTTGTGGAGACACATCTAGACCCCGTGAGTACTCAGAAATTGGAAATTAGCCCCATTCCATCCAACTGCTGTTTTGCACCCTGAGATTGGCAGACTTCCAGGAGAACATGATATCATCTCTAGGTGAGACATGGCAGGATTGTTTCTGGAGTGATGACCACAACTGTTAGTGCAGGGAAACTGCTGCAGAATGGGATCATGCCCACTCACAGAGGAAGAAGCTGCAGAGCTGCTGGAAATCAGGTGGCAGGGAGCAATTTGCCAGAAAAAAAATCATTGATCCATGGCCCTATTCCTGTCCATTTCTGTAAGGTCCTCAGGAAAGGAGGAAAGACCATAATCCTCATGAATTATTCAGGTAGTGTAGGTCCAATCCATAGATCACTCACTGGCTGTACATGCACATTTGCAATTTTTCTAAAGCATCACTTTAGGCTTTAATCAGCAAATGAGTGTGTCCCAAAACAGCTGCTTATAGCAAGTTAGGGAACCCTACAAAGTGTTTTGCTGGAACAGTATCTTGCCATCAAATGTAAGATTGGAAAGTTCCCACGTGTACAGTCTTGAAGCTCATGCTAAAATTCTGTGTAAGGAAAAGATACACATCTGTTTACTTGTGGTGGTAAGCTTCCTAATTAACCACATTCATGAATTTTATAAAAACAAATTCTTCAGCTCATCAAAGCTTTCTACAAACTCCGTTTGGTGTTATGTGGGAACTCAATTTGAAAGGAAACAATGTCTTAACTAGCTATAACTATTATTTAGCTAATAGAGAATTCACAAAGGCAAAATATTCCTATTTCAAAAACTTTGAATGCTGCTTTACCACCTTTGTGTCACAGGCAGAAAATAAATAAACACATTTTGTATTTAAAACTCCTTATTTGGATCCAGGTCAAAGACATTGAGGGCTGTCCTCTGGCAGAACTTACACAGCCTGATCGCTGTGCCTAACCCAGGGTACATCCACAATCAAGTGTAGTGTGAGGTACTCAATTTAATCTCAAGTGAATGATTTCCCTAGTAGCACCCAAACACAGCTTAGCACGAGGTTTCATTGAGATCTTTGGGTTGCCCTGCATTGTAACACTGTGAGTACCTGTAAGTCTCAACATCATGCTCAGTACGTGACTGCATCTTCTGCCCTGGCAGAAAGTGGGAACAAAACCCTTGTGACTTTGCCTACAGCTTGTTTGCCTGTTCAGGTTTATTTTCCTGCTCCTCACTAGCTATGAATCAGATGTAAATGCAAGTAGTAGCAGTGTTATCAGACATCACACAGCAGCAGGCATGGAAAGAGTACCATCGGTACCAAGGATGCTTCTTGAAGCAAAGACATGAATGACTGGGTCACCTCCTTGCCTCTAAGTGACCTGCAGCAAATCATACAATACATCTCAGCCAAATTCCACTTGGCACCTGTGGTGGCCAATTTCATACACAGTGGGTTTTATGTCCTACCCAATGAAAAAGTTACTTTCATACTCACTTTGAGCTATGATTGCTATGTACAAAGCAATGCGGGATCAGATCCTTCTTTTCACTAGTCTTTCCTGGCAAGCAGCCTGCAAGACTGTCCAAATAATTATATTCCAACCTATTTGTCAAATTGTGCTATGATTTGAAAGACATGGTTCTGATTTCCTATTCGTTCCTTTTTACCCTGATGTTAATGTAATGTCCCATGCACATTTTATTCCAATTTACATTAAGGTTAAACCTGAGAGAAACTGATCTCTTTCATTTTGCTCCCTGTTTACCTTTAGCTCTTAATGGCACAGTTTAACATGCACATCTTAGCAAATGTCCTTGGCTTACAGGAAAGAAAAACCTCATACAATTAGCCAAGTAGCTCAAATGTAACGGTTAGATCACAAAAGTAAACAGATGTTAAATAACTTAAAATATTACGAAGTAGAAACAGATTATTTTGTTTTATTTCCTCTTACTTTGGCTTAATTCCTTACTGGAACCATGGCTGCTGAAACAATAGTGGCCCCATGTGAGCTGCTGGATTGCAGCTCCTGACTGCAGTGTCTCTTTCCTTGCTTTACCAGAGCACTAATGGGGAGCTGCCTGGAGTCAAGTCCAAAGGTGGGGAGGAAGCATTCAGGGAGAAGTGGACAATGGCCTTCTCCCTGCTGAATACTGAGAAATTCACAGTGTCCCAGCTGGAGTTATGGTGGAAAGGTATTGGGATTTTACGCACACCCTCTCCATACTACACTCAACCAGCAGGAAGCAGCTGCTCACTGTCCCCCCATAGCAGAGAATAAGCAATGAAGCCACATATAATACCAGCAGCCCCATGCAGCACAGCTTAAACTCACCCCCTTTGAATTCAACGCATCCATCCTCACTGACTGTTACACCTCACTCACCTCACCATGTTTAATTCTCTCTTTAGGACCACAACCTTCTGTTAACACTCCAGGTGATGCAAACCTTTGGTTTCAAACATTTGTAACACAAAAAGTAGCTTTCTTTTCCTTTTGCATCCAGCTTTGCTGCATTCTAGAGTGATCTTTTCTCAGTAACTATTTTTCTTCTTTCTTCCCATATAGGAGAGTTAGAACATAGAGAGATAATGTAGAGATTAGAGATAATACATATACATCTATCTGTATATACAAATACATATTTGTTTATACATATATGCATATATTTGTATATTTTCTTTCTATCTATCTATTTATCTATCTATCTACCTATCCATCCATCCATCCATCCATCCACTCATACATACATACATACACCGACACATTCTTTTCCTAGGAGATGTAAAGCAGGAACAAATTGATCAAGCCAGCTGGAAGGGAGACAGCAGGAGGACGGTGATACAACGCCCTGAACCGCCTCGGCTCTCCCCGCTGCTCCGTATTCCCCTTGCCCGCTCTCGGCTTTTTGAGGATGCGACAAGTCGCAGTGCCGGGGCGCAGCATCCTCGAAGGGGCGTGTATGTTCCCCCACCCCCACCCCCGCTGCCCCGTCCAATCAGGGCGCTAGAGGAGGGATGCTCGGGGCAGGGATGCAGGGTTGCCAGGCGACAGCAGCGTCCCCGTGTCCCGTCCCCCCCCATCACCCCTGTCCTCCCCCCCGGGACCGGGCTGCGCTCCTGCCCGCGCTGCCGGCGCAGTTAAACAACCGCGGGGAGCCCCGCAGCATGGGGCTCTCCTCCCTCCGAGGGCTCCTGCCACAGTCCCGCTCCCGGCCGTGCCAGGAGCGATAGCCAGCTCCACAGTGAGAACTAGGAGCGCAGTCAACTAATAAATGGTAGGGATAAGGCGCAGCCTGCCCCTCCGCGCAGCCTAGTGCCGGGGGAGGCGGTCTACGAACGCCAGCAGCTCCCACTCCCCGTCTTTGTAACTCTAGGTCGCCGCCTAATTTAAAGCTTTGCGACAATCCCCTTTGTCCAGAAAGGAGAGGAAATCTAGAAAGATGTCAGGCTGTGAAAAGGGACCCCAATTCACAGCGCCGGTCCCAGGCGCTGCCTGGCCAAGCAGAGCCAAAGTTGGTCAGAGGAACGGGAAGCGGGTGCTCCAGAGGAGAGGGGAAAGGAAGGGGATCATCGCTTGGTGATCGCAATCTCTCTGTCCCGTTGCCCCCGCTCTTCTTCTCCTTCCCTCACAGCCTTACCTCTGACCGCTTGATGAGTTTCCATCGGGATCAGATCCAAGGTGAGGGGGAGAAAGGGTGATTGTTCCCAGAGGAAGCAGCTCGCACAAGTTTGGGGGGTGAGACTCCCCGGTGGATGTTTAACGAGCACATCGGGAGGCCCGCGATGTCCGGGAGCAGCTGGAGACCCTCACCAGGACCTACCCTCATTGCACGGTAAGGAGCTGGGCACCGGTATCCGGCGTCCTGGTCCCTGCATCCCACATCCTGATCTCTGCATCCTGCGTCTCAGATTCGTGCATCCCGGTCCTCACATCCCCGTATTCCACATCCCGGTCCTTTCATATCAGTCCTTCCATCCCACACCCTGCAGCCTTGATCCCTGCATCCCGGGTCCCTGCAACCCACTCCCGCCCCATCCTGCCCTCCCGACTGGATGCAGCCGCTGCCCGGGGGGTTGCGGATTTTGCAGCCGGGAAAAAGTTTAGAGTGGCGGATTGCGAAGACGTTTACTGATGGGATTCAGGGGCCAGGAGAAACAGGGAAGGGGGGAGGGGGACAAGGGTTTTCACACCTGCAGAGGACAGGTAGGGTACAGGGGGATCCCTGTAGTCCCGCAGCTGAGGGGGCATGGGGAGGTGAGGGGAGTGTGCAGAAAGGAGCTGTGTCCAGATGTTGCCCAGAGGTTCCTGTTCCTGCAGGCTTTGGGGGTGAAGTGACGAGATCTTAAGCTTGCCATCCTATACTCTTCCTTAAGCTGGGATGGAAAGTGCCAAGGCAGCATCTGGGAGAGCCGTGCTGGGTGCCCAGCTCATCTCCCTGGATCTGCTGTTGGGAGAGAGCGAGAGAGAGGTGGGGAACGTTAAAGAAATTGGAAGTGCTTTGCTCCTCTGGGAATATCTCCCCTGAAGGGACCTGACTCACTCCAGGATCCTAAAATTGGAATGCTTCAAAAAGGAAGGAGAAATTAGCAGAGCCAGTGTAAACTCTCCCTCACACACATGCCCGTATATCTGTCTGTCCATGTGAGTATGCAGCCAGCTGTGTAGGTATATGTGTGTGCTTATGGAGCTGTCTGTGTATGTGCCTTGCCTATGTCCCCGTGTCTCTGGGTGTGTGGGTGTGTATATCCATGCTTATGTGTTTGCTCGGATGCATGTGGATGTATCATATGTACAGATTCATAGGATTGTGCTTCTATTCCTAGATGGTGTTTATCTAACCCTCTGTAGACCTAGAGGTGTGTGGGTACTTACCTTCCATCTCTCTGTGTGCCAGGCACACATCTCTGCCAAAATACACATGTGGGTGTGAGAAAGTATGTTTCTATGCCAGTGTATAGGTAGGATTTGGAGGGTGTGTTGGATTTTGAGGGCTTTATCCTCCCAGGTTATTGTAGTGTTTCAGTATTTCAATGAATCATTTTATGTATCCACCTCTGTATTTCAGCAATCTTGGTAAAACCCAAGCAATTCTTGAAAAACTAGGCATCGCACCAATACTGCACTGAACTGAACTAAGGGTTTGCTGGTAGTTTGTGAGTTCCTTGGCTTTTTCTCAGTTTATGCCACCTGCTGAAGATTATTTTAGTTGTTTTTTTTTTTAATCATTAGTTAGATCAGCTTTAAAAAAAATCTCAATTGGAAAACTGTAAAACAGAACAGCCTGGGACACAGACTGGTACCTATTTCAGCTTGCATAAGTATATGTCTCACGTTGATTAAATATGCATGAAAACAATTTGAAAAGCACACAACCCACCCGATCCAATACATATTTTAGGAAAATTACTTTTTTCATTTTCTTCAAATGCACCTAAATCATGATGACTTCTTCTGCTCTTATTTATGTTGCTAAATGTATTACGATAAAATGCAACTCCTCAGTTATATTGGACAAAATTACATATTAAGTTACTTTTATTCACAATTAAGGTTATATTGGGGAAAATTGCACATTAACTACTTTTATTCGCAATTAACGTAATAAGAAAATTGTACTTTTGTGATGTTCGTCCTTTGAGTGAAATCAGTAACAATTCATGCAAATCCTTCTTAATGAACTGATTATTTGAAGAGCAATGCAAGTTAATTTGTGCTTCACTAGAATATATCATACTTCAATTTCTGTGGCTTTTTTCTTGGGTTGTTTTGTTTGGTTGGTTTTGGACTTTGGGGTTTTTTTAAGACTGATGCTGTCCACTGCTATTCTCAATATTTCCAGAGCCCTGCATTATATATCAAAAATAAAACTTCAAAATAGAAAATCCACCAATTGCTTTACTGCTCTATAACTTTAAACCAAGCAAAATGGCATTGGTATCAAGTGCACTAAAACTAGACTTTCATCCTGGAGCCAAGATGCTTTTCTAATCACTCTTGATGTTTGCCTGGGTTACTTGTGCTGATGACCTACTTATAAGCCTCTACAAATAAGGGAATAAAGTTTTTTTAGGCAAATGTTGACACCTTGTCTAGGAGTAAGATTCTAATTTTATCATTGAAAGAGTGGATCTAGAGCAAGATGCAGGGATAAAGTATCATCTTGGATTCACATAATGTTTTTATAGTTAAATAAATGTGACAAAGCAAAGTACTAAATCAGACTAGAAAGACAAAATAAAAGAAATACAATACAAACAATGCTATCATTCAGTTCAGTGGTCTGTGTTACATAAGTGGAGCCAAATTTGGAAATGAAGACAGTGTAGGGAGACATACTGGCATTTAAAGAAAGAACTATTTGGATGTCTTGTGCGAACACAACTCGCCCATGGAAGTGTCTGACAGAACATACATTATGCTGTAAGTCACATAGTCCCACTTAGAATCCTATAAGACATGAATGACCTCATTCTAATGTTGTTTATGCTGAGTCAAACTGCAATTTTACCTTTAAATCTGGTGGACACATGAAGTGTGCATCCACCAAGAGCCTGGTTTAGCAGTGTGATTGGAGAATCCAACCTAAAGCTTTCACAGGGTGTGAGATCCTGTGTATGAGGCTGTTAAACTTGCCAACAGCATCCTGCTGAAGGGAGTTCATTCTCTTATCAGTTTTTGAAAGCTGTTTCTAAAGCCCTATAAAATGTTTATCAGGATTTCTGCACCTTGTTTGCCCCAACTTGTTGTACTATAGTTATTGATTAGGTAGTATGAATTTTTGTCATTGATAAAATCACTCTCAGGATGCCACAGAAAAACACCAAGGCGTTTGACACACTCCAGGATCAGACAGCACTACTGTTTGTGTGGGAATGTGTATAACTATGGTAAGCTACATAAGCTCTTGTGAAGAAGATCATGTAATATTGACTGTTGGGGGGGGATTCTGCTTATTGATATAAAACTGAGAGCTGGTTTAAAGCTTAATCAAGAATGTATTCCACATCAGAGATTAAAGAGAAGATTGTCCTCTTGCTCTCTACTAGTGTGGAGAATAAGGCTGTGCTTTAATCCCCGAGTGTGTTGCGTTTGCAATGGAGGGGTATCCACAGGCACCGAGAGGGGTAACCAAAGGGATAACCAGCCACCCTGTCCCTGCAGCCAGTGCTGAATGTTTAGAGCTCAACTGTGGTGGACCTGGGATCCAAAGGTGGCAGGAAAGGAGTGTAGTATCCTTTGGCTGGTACCATCTTCTTAAGTCTCTGCTTGTGACTCTTTCTTGCTACTAACTTAGCAAGACAACTTTCACTGTGGTAATCCAGCCCTAAACTGGCAGAAAAATCTGGGACCCATTTCATTTTACAAAGATACAGATTGACCGAAAATTCTGAGTTTAATTTGCTAGTAGGAATAAAATGACAAAAAAATTAAGAATTCCTCCTAGGCACAAGGATGCCTGGGAACAGCCTCAGTGCAATTGTCAGGTGTTACCACTGAGACAAAACCACAGTAGAAGTGTTTTAACTATTGCAGATTCATGCAATTGCCTCTTTCTTCAGGTAAGCCCAGAATCCACTGTGAAACCTAAATGGATTGGGTTATCTACTATCTTAAGAGATTTTCAGACATTTTGTTTCAGGGATGTGCAGATTTTCAAAAATACTGCAAGAAATACGCTGTCTTGTTTCCAGCCTTTTCAAAGTAATGCAGAAAATTTTTATGAGGGTTAAATTGCTGTGAACCTATTAAAGTCAAAAAGAAGAGAATTTAGTAGAGCAACAGGAAATTACACCCCTCAAAAATAGGCTATAGAAGTATGTTGTTTTTGTCTCATATTCATCCTCTCAAATATGAAATGATGTTGTCGGAATTATTATCACACTTTTTTTTCATAGCTATGCTGAGACTATGGGAGCATTTATATAATCAGGAATTGTACTGCTTGTATAGGAACATATGGGCTCCTCACATAAATCAACAGGTTTTCCCAAAAACCTAAGAAGCAGAGTAGCAGCTTTTCCAAACCATCTAAGACCCAACTTATCCACACAAAAAAGCACGGTCTTAATCCCAGTTACTGTGGGAGCCTTACTTCAGAGTGCTTTGAGGTCTGGCAATTGGCTTGAACTTGATAGTACTAATGACCCTGACCAGGAAAGTCACTTTCCTGGTGCATACAAAGGGATACAGTATGATCACAAGTATATAAACTATAAGAAACACACATCAAGCAAGGTGTGTGCAGAAGGAATGGTTGATAAACTTTTCATGGGTGAAATGGGAACTTGGAGTAAACTCTTGGTGGATTCTTGGTGGAAATTCTCCATTAGAAGAGTGAATACAGAAGGAAAAAAGTTGTGAAAGTGAAAAAAAAAAGATTGAGGAAAATACTTCTGTATGAGACAAAATGAGAAAAATAATAAGAAGAAAAGAACTTGATAGAAAAGGAAAAAAGATAAGTGAAGATATTCAAATGAGTATTCAAGCTGGAAGAAAAATAAATTAAATGATAACTCAGTTGTGGGAAGAAGAGATTGTAAGGTAGATGAAGGTGATGAAGTCAATGGAGACATTGTCAGATTCCAAAGGAAAATGAAGCAAATGCACACAAGGAAGAATTAAGTCAAAAGCTAAGTGGGTGACCAAAAAGTCAGCACATTCATAGGTCAGAACCATAGGAGAATTAGTGGGACGATTATTTTCTCATGAAAAGAAGGATGAATATGTTAGCTTGGAGTACCTCTTAAGCAACAGTGTATCTGAAAGAAGGGGTGCTGAGAAGGGGAGGTAGAATACACAGGTAAGAAGAAACAGAACTGCTCTTGAGAAAATAAGGAGTACTTGAGAGGAGGACAAAGTGAAGAATAAAACAGGGGGAAAAATTAAATCATGACATCAGAGAAAAAGCACAGACAAAGGCTGGAAGCAAAGATTGCCAATAAAAAAAGGAAAGAGGAACAGAGGGGGTGGGTGGTACAGGGAAGTCACCTCCCACTGGTACAGAGGAGGAGGCAGGGCCTGAGCTTGCCAGGGGAAAAGAGCTGAAGGGAACCTGAAAACTGTGAAAAATCTTTATCTAGAAGATGACGTGCTGATAGAAAAGAAAATGTCCAAGATATAGTGACTGAAAGCAGCCTCAGCTCAGAAATACAGTAAGCTTATACATTAGCTTCCATTCCCCTGAAAAGCTCCACTAACAAGCCCACACTCAAACCAGGGACAATTTTATGTTACCTAAATGCTGCATCTGGAGAAGTTAACACAACTACATAATCTGGGGCTCTGCAAAGCCTCAATCTCTTTGTTTTGTGGTGGCTGGTCCTCAACTGCACATGTTGTCAGGCTGACTGAAGCACTGCCTTGCAGTCTGCGCAGGAGGATGCTGCAGGCAATTCACCGAGTCTGAGATTTGACAGTAGTGGGATTCCTCTCTGGAATTAGCCCTGTAAAGAGGCTGCCTGAGATAAGTGGGCAACAAGGGGCTGTATGACTGTGCCGAGAGACTGTAAACCTCTTCCAGCAAAACTAGTAAGTCAGATGCCAAATCTAACGCTTAGGAACTTCAGTGGTTTGCAACAGTTGTTTAATACTGTGGGATCAAACCAATGACCATCACATCAATCTATGAAGTATAGGTTGGGACACCATTTGAAAAGTGTTTTAAAATCTTAAAAAAATATTGTCCCATACCTAAATTCCTAAAATTTATCCCTAAATATATTACTAAATTTTTTCATTCCTAAAAATTCCTAAATATTGTTTCACCAGTGATATAGCTGCCTGCTCCGCAGACATGTAACAGAAGGGCTGAGATGATGCAGAAATTTTCCAACAAGCCTAGTCCTCTGCTGTGGGAATTAGGACTAAACACACTCCTCCTCCCTGGTGAGGAACGGAGCCCTGTAAGGACCTAGTGTGTTCTTTGAGAGGCTCTCAGACCATTCCTGACCTTGTTGACCTTGGACAGTTTAATGTACAGCTCACTGCATCAGGATGGTTGTCCATTTTTCATAGTGTAGCTGTGATTAAGTAACCTTAGATCCCATACTGTCCAAAGTTTGTATGTGCCGTGCTTTCATGATGGGACACTTGCAGCTGTTTTTGAGTGAACATTTCTTCATGTATGTTTTATGGGAGGTTTTTGGACAAGATATTTTTTGATCCAGTACTTCCTGCCTAGCAATTTTTATATTGCTTTATAATCAGGATATATTATATTGTTATTATGAATTTCATTCAGAGTGGTCATATCATCCAGTGAAGAAAGTATCAGGAAAGTATGAGGAGGCATTGTTCTGTTAGTGTTTGAAAATATTACATTTGCAATGCATAGCAGAAATTGGCTGCCCTGCTGTTAGTGTCACATAGCCAGAGATCTAATAAAAATCAAGAAGCAAATTTTGGGGATATATCAGAAATCATAGAATGATTATTTTCCCCCCCCCTTATTTCTGTGTATTTTCAAGACAAGAGAAAACAGATAATAATCAAAAGAATGGAGGCAAAAAGAAAAATAAAGATATTGTGTTGTAAGACATGTAGGGTTCAGCTCTAAGGTGTTAAAAGTGTTTGTTTGGACAAGCTCACATAGATAAGAAATGTCTAAAAGCATCTTTATCTGCAAGATAATTTAAAAAATCATATTTTTATGCAAAAATATAATTGTTTTTTGCTATAACAAGTGACTTTTCAAAAAGCCTCATCATAATTTTTTGTGAGATTGTGTATGTATTTGAGTGTTAAGTCTCATTAATTAAGAATATGGCTATGAATTTCTTCACTTTTTATCATAGATTTTTAGTGGCATTTTTACTAACCTTCACCAGTCAGAAGGACAACTTCATGAGGTGTCAACTGACACCTCATTTGGTTCCATTGAAGAATTTCTGGGTGTTTCTGTACGCAACAAATTAAACATCTTGATTTTACCTTATAGCAGACGTATTTTACCAGTATTTAACTTTGCCTTGTAAAAAGTAGGGGAAAGAAAACACCCACATGGGACATCAAGGTAGTAATATTGGATTAAATTGTGTGAAAAGGATACCTTAGAATGCTCGCTGGATGTTACAGCACGTTATTTGCATAGACAGTAATAAGGATCTTGTTTTCCTTATTGTGAAATATTTGTCCACGAAATTACATTTTACTAGGAAATTTACAGAGTTTATAGGAATCTTCTTAGATTTTTTTCCAAACACTGTAAGAACACACTGAAGTACACTTGTCACATCTGCCATGCAACTGTTTCAGTGTATTCCCTTGTAATCTCTTAATCGTGCTTGCTCACTTTCTTCCTTGCAGCTATCACGGCTTTAGAAGAGCCCTGACAATTACAGTCAATGAGATCAACAGACAGTGCATTTTCTTAGACAGGTGTGAGCCCATCCTACATTGACTGATGCGCCAGGTTGAGTTATCAGGCCAGTCTTTGCTCTTGGAAGTTAAGAAAAAGGAGAGCAATTGTGTGGGAATGGTAGACCAACACTGAAGTCTGTTTTAGCCAAATGCTCTTAAACTGTATACCACATGTTTCTTTATCTTACCGTTATTATAAAATATATTTACCTCAAAAAAAAAAAAGAGCATTTTCTTCATAATCAAGAAATAAATTGCCTGTCTCAGGGTCATGAAAGCAAAACAAACCTCACTGCTGTTCCAGCAAAAACAACATGCAACCCATGTCTTTTTCATTCATTTCCTTGTCAACGTGACTGTCAATAAGAATACATTTACTTGTGGCCAGTCCCACAGTTGATTCATTAAGATGATTTTATGAGTGAAAAGGGAAGATAATCTAATAGAGTAGGTCCAGGAATACAAATAAAATCAGATAACTTTCAGAGAATAAAATCTTTGCTTTCTGAAGTGGACTTTAAATCTCCAAGAAGAGAATAGCTCCCCTTCAAGCAACCTTTTCTTCTTCACTCAGAAGTGATCTCCAATTAATTGTGCAGTTTAGCTGAACTTTGCTTTCCTTGGTATCCTAGGAGAAAAGCTCTGAAAGACTGGGAATTTTAACTTGTTTGTAATGTAAACTCAGTATACCGGTGGTGCTTTTTAACACTCCAGAAACTGTTTGTGAGGAAAAAGAAATAAATAAAAAAGCTTTGATCTTCTAAGCAAACAAAGAGGGGAGAATGAGGTTAAAAGAACCTCAAGAACTTGTGAAAGGCAGAGAAGGAAAATGTGGGAAAAGTGTCTTTATTTTAACAGTTTCAGAGACTAAAAGACAATTGGTAATATCAGGCACTTCAACAGCACTAGAGACTTCTGATGAATAGGGGAAAATTGACTTATTTTTATTGTTTCATTGACCTTTCTGAGATTTCTAAGGACTATGAATTTCTTGATAATATCAGTCATCTAGCCAAGATTTTTCCCAGAAGCAGAGATCCGGGACAAAGCTTAGAGATTAATGCTAATACCTTAAGTATTAAGCTCAGATAAACATATTCCTAGTGGCATTATTCACTATGAAGAAAAGAATAAAAATCTAGTCTGGAAGTAACACCAGGGAGTTGGGATATAAACTTGTATCCCAGGTTTTTGGCCAAAGGGAGAAATGTAAATCAAAGCTTACAGCAACTGTAGTATCAGGGAGTGGTGTGATCCAGCAGTGCCCTTTTGTCTGCTTATCTCTGGGAAATGCTCCTTCTCCTTAAAATGTAGTTATTTTGATCAGTAGGTAAGGTGAAGTCAAGTCTCCATATAAACTTTCAATCTGCCTGTCTATTACACATTCACCAGTTTTAGGGAAGAATGCAGATAAATAGTCTCATTTATACCTAAATACCTTAAATCAACATCCAGGGAGAGGCTGCAGAGAGTAATAGAGCTTCTTAGTCCCTGTGATTTCCTGGCAAAGGCACAAGGTTCCAATTAGAACTTATCCTGAAAGAGTGCAGCATCCATCAGGGTGGAAATGATAGAAAGAGGCCTTTTTTATGTAAGATTCCTCATTTTCAAAGATTGTACACAACGTTCTCATTGCCTGAACGCAGCATTTATAGTCCACAGATAATGACACCAGTTAAGGACTTCATCTGATCCATCTCCCCCTCCAAAGATGGCATAAACTGTCTTTAAATCTTCATTAACTAATACTTGTTGAATGATTTCCTTAAAATCTGCAATGGCAGAAATTTCACAGCCTCCTGCAACAGCATATGTCTCTGTTTCACTGTTCTTATGGACAGAAGGTCTCCAAAAGTTTAACTAAATCCCACTTCTTGCAACAGAGCCTATCACTCTTATCCTCTCTGCTATGGAAATTCAAAGCAATTTAGTACTTTCCTTTCCATTCCAGACTTTTACGGTGCAAAGGGATTAGATTTCAGCTGTTTAACGTTCATTTATGTAATGTTCCTCTCAGTCATCTCCTCTTGACTCAGTGAAATAATTGCTTTTCTTTCTGCCATTTGCTTTTTTTAATCTCTTGTTATTCTTGCTGCTTTCCTTTTGACCTTCTCCAGTAGCCCGTTTGGACTCATACCCAAAAGATGAGTACAGCCAATGAATGGGTTGACTTCACTTGTCTTGAATACAACACTCCTCAATGAAATCCTTTGTACTATTCATTTGTTCTATGCTTCAAGCCTCACTCCAGTCAGCATTTTGCCCAAGGAGCCCTCAGGAGCTGCACAGAACCATAGTGATGTCCTTGTCCCATCACCTTTCAATTTGCTACATTTTTTCTTGGTGGCTTGTGGTCATTTCTAGTTTGCAACCACATACAACTCCAACCAAACAAGTCCTCCTTAACACTTCAGAAGAAAATTTTTTAGGCAGTTTGCACAACCTGTTGCTTTGTCTTTGCCAGAAGGATCTGTATGGGCAATGACTTCTCTTGGTTTAATCATTGCTATAGAAAGGGGATGCTTGGCTGCTGCATTGTCTAGCATGTATCATGTTCAGCATGACACAGGTTTAGCATGTTTAGCATGAAATTACCATCATGGTCACTAACTTCAGCCAGCAGCCTGACTGTCCACAAGTCAAAGAAAAGCTCCCAGGAGCGTTTCTAGAAGGGAAGACTCCAGACCAACTCCAAGCATAAAATGTATCAAAGAATATTGCAGAGCTGAGTGATGGATACAAATGTGGAATTCATATTCATTTGGGTATTCCAGCTGCGGGTCCATGAAAAGGCAGAAGCTGTTTTTGCTTTCAGGAGCATAACCACAGAGCAATGCACCAGGAGGTCTCAAATGAGGTGTTCGATTTTGCTGCTGGCAAACCCACACAGAGTTCATCTACATTAAGCCTGATGAATGTGACATTAGGCAAGAATCCAGAACTTCATGCCCCCAAGATACACTTTGTGCCTCGCTTGTTTAATTTTTCTTTTATTAAGGCTCAAACTTTTCCCTGGTCAGTCTAGAACATTTCCCAAACTGTCCAGGACATGGATAATGTCAGAGAGGTCCTAATGAAGCTGCCACAGGTACTTGCCCTAAAGGCTCCTTAAAGAACCCTTTGCATCTGTAAGGTTCATATATAAGAGAGTATTAGTTACTACTAAAAAAAAAAAAAAAAAAAAGAAAGGAAAAAAAAAGAAAGGAAAAAAAAAGCTTTTACTTGAGCATCTGTAGTAATTCATGGAGCACCTTAACATTGCAACAAAAATGTCCCTTCTAGCCTTCAAGCTAATCAACATGCTGTTTTAATATATCTCAGTAAATTAAAACACATCCAGTCCAACTCATTAGTTCCTGACCATTAACTTCCAAGCCTTCAATTCCCACTGAACAGGTAAGCAGCTGCTTTGAAGATTTAAGTGGCGTGACTCCACCAGAGCACAAGCCATCATTATATATGAGAACAGTCCCTTTCCTCTGTCTAACTTGGTCACACTGAGACTGCCAAATAAGCACTCCTTGGATGTACTGGGTGAAAGGGAACATTGGTCTCCATGTGAGAGAATTTTTTACAGTCTGGGATAGAGACACACAGAGGGACACCTTCAGGCAACCCATGGGATGCAGCTTGATGGGTTTTCCCCTCCACTAGTAACAAAGCAATCCCGAACACTCATCTGATATGTTGTCTCTTGAACATAGATCATAATAAATAAATCGAGTACCTAGGATGCACTTCCTGATCATGGTCAGCAGGGCCTAGCATTGTAATGCCACTTATTGAATGGTCAACAGCATGTTCCCAAAACCTTAAAAAAACAGCTTCCATGTAAAGAGTCATCTATATTTAATCAGCAGGACTCATCACAGTTGTATTTTAGAGTGCTGTGAGTTTTTTTGAACACTTTTTTTTAAGCACTAGTTAATAGGTGCTCTAGCATGTCCCATTTTTATCCATTCCCATTTATGACACGGTTTCCATGCCAATGATTACAGTTAAATACTAATACAATTGTTTCAAAAACAAAAGCACGTTTGGAATGATCCACATTTATCTGTAGAGAGTAAGAGCTGCAAAGACGAATGGATTGAGAGGAATTAAGCACTAGGCTAATGGTGCATTAGGCAACCTAAGACCAATTAGGTTTGCTAATCCATTCAATATTCTTTCTATCTGTTTCCATTATTATCCCTGCCAAAATTATTTTTCATGTATTAATTCACCTGTGTTTATTTGTTAATAAAAAAAATTCACTTGAAATGCAGGTCTTGCATCCTATAGTCCTTTCTCAAGCAAAACTTCCGTGACAGCAGTAGCAGAAGGACTTCAAGATGTAACTGGAACTCTCTGTACTGCTCTTTTCCTAAAATAAAACTTAAAT
Organism: Lepidothrix coronata; assembly: GCF_001604755.1. Taxonomy (NCBI): domain Eukaryota; kingdom Metazoa; phylum Chordata; class Aves; order Passeriformes; family Pipridae; genus Lepidothrix; species Lepidothrix coronata. Next base: position 1,735,323 of record NW_016690200.1, read on the forward strand.
TCCTTCAATAAGATTAAAGTGAATGCATTCTCCATCTGTATTGATTCCAGATACTCTTCATGATTAATTAAGACATATTATTCTGCAAAATTATACATAATTCTATACAATGTTCTATAAAAGTGGTCCTGACTGTACCTGACCAAAAAGAATTGTTCTAAAATTAATTGCTGATTGGTGACTGCTATTCTGTATTGGTTTGTACATTATTCTGATGTGTAATTGACTATCTGTTTGCCAGATAAGTAGAGGACAGAGAGTTATTGGTAACTAACTTGATTATCATGTCTTCTGAGTTCCAAAAAGAAATTCTTATTCAGATTAGTTACACTTTAATATTGTCAGATTCTGGCTCCCAAAATAACTCCTGGAGGGAAATAGACTCACCATAAAATTATTCACACAGGTGTTGCCACAAATATGAGAAATGAGGAACAGGCCAGGTAGCAGTGCAACAGGAATGGATCTAAGGCTAGAGAAGCTCAGAAGCAGAGCATGACTCAACATCATGGTATCGTATTGCTGTGGAAAAGGGAAAATTCCTACTGGGATTAATAAATAGGAATATTGTCTTCAAGATTTGGCATGTAAACATTAATCTCTACTCAACAATAGTAGGGACAGTTTTGGAGTATGGTTCCCAGTTTTGAGAATTATGTTTTTAGAAGGAACATAAATCTTTCAGAGTGCACAGAATATCCACATGAAGAGTTGTGTGAAAAAAAGATTTATCACAGGTAAGTAAAAGACTTAAGTTGTCTCACAGAAGACTAGACCTTATGAAAAGCTTTTAATTTTAAAGAGTGGGAAAAACAGAATTAAACTGCTGCGAAATCTAGAAGATTCCTGTCACCAAAGTATTTAAAAACAAGCTAAACAAGTAGATAAGTCATAAGTAAAATTTATCTTGACTTGGGTAATAGCAACAGAAGATCAAGATATTTCAGAGTCCCTCCTAACCCTCTTTTTCTCTAAGTGACATAATTGAGGGTTCCTATCCCAGGGCCTCAGTGTTTCAAACTTCTCCTTCTGCTGCAGTCTAGACACTTGCCAGCTAAGCAGAGCCTCCACTGCTGAGTTGGTGAGGTGCAGCAGTCAGAGCAGACAGCATCATGCTTCTCTTGGGGAAGAGGGGGGAAAAATGGACACATTTCGGAGCAAACAAGGTTGTCCTGCAAGAGAGAGGCAAATTCTGCCATGCAAGGGCAAATCATGTATGTATAGAGAGCAAGAATGCATCGCAAGTCTCTGCTTAGTTCACATGCAGACTCTATGAGTGTCTTCAGCACAGCCAGCCACGTAGTCTGTCAGGTAAAGACCATGAGCAGTCCCACCCTTTACTGTAGGGACTGTGCAGAAGTGTACCTAAAAAACCCAATATGAAAAGAGTTCTAACATTAGGACAGTAGACAAAAAAGAAAGGAAGGAACAGTATGACTTGTGCTATCAACTTTATTCTGTATGTTCATAGGCTTTGATACTTGTGTGTGTAGGCAGTGCACTATATAAGGTTATAAAGTTATGTATGTTTTTGGAATATTTGCATAAGGAAATGAATGCAGTAAATCTGTTGACGTCGTCAATGCAGAACTACTGTAACTCTAAAGCTTTCTGCACTGCAGTGATGATTATGAAACTAGTAGGTAGTTTATGTTATTAACTCAAGGCATCATCTTTAATAAATACTCATAAAACACACTGGCAAAAGCATAAACTGCAGCAACATGAGTAAGAAATCTGTAATATTCTCCCTACCATAGATAAATTCTTAATACCGCTGTTCAGTAATTATTTAATCAAAAGCATACTTAAGAAAAATCTGAAATAAATGAGAGATTTTAGTTTTTAGACTAAGAGTCCTATCTTCATGTTAATTACTGAAGCAGGGTTATAGTATTAATAAAAATGGGAGAGAGTATTGAAATTCAAATAACTCCTCGGAGGTTTTATGGCTCTTACAAAATGCAAAGAAATTCAGAAAGAAAGTTTTTTCAAAATTAATAATTATTTCTTAAAGAGAGATAAAGAATTAGATGTTGTCTTCCAAAAAGACATTATGTTTTGTCATGAGGTAGTGAAAAAATGCATTATTCATATCACCGATAGAAAAGAAATTTAGCCTAAATTGCACTCTTTCTACCCTGAAATTTTTCTTCTATTCAAAAGATACCATATCTTTCATCATTCAAGGCCTCTCTGCATTGACCCTGGAGAATACTGAAATATTCCTTTTATCCATCCTAAATCAGGTGAACAATAAAAAGATATTGATTTTTCATACAGAATAAATAGTTCACAAATGTATAAAAATTTAATTCAGGATTCAGTGGGTCAAAGACTAGACTGTGATAAATTAGCAACAAAGTCAACAGAGCTGGTCTACGTTACAGCAACTGGCGATGCTGCTCAACTTGTCAGGGGTGCTGCACTTCCATCATTTAGCAGCTTCAAGAGATCAATAAGATCTGCAGTTTTGGGTTTTCAAAGTCAGCCAGCTTCCTTCCCTTGCACCTACTCAAGCAGTAGAGAGGACTTTGCAGCAAAGCCCTTGCATTGCAATAAAGCTTTACCTCCAGGAATGCTCGTTTGCCCATGTAAACTTTACCCATGGATGCTGCCCTCTGACTCTGAGCTTGGCCATCACCAGTGGGAAGCTGCTGAGGACTTGACAGCATGAGAACATGAGTCATGAACATGTCTCAGTCCCCCAACTAGTGTAAATCAGTGTAACTGCAATGTTACAAGCTCCAAGGACAGTGCTACCTTGTAAATACAGGAAATATGGGGGTTGTGCAACATAAATAAAGCTGGAAGAGACAATTCAATCTATCTCCTGCCCCAAAGCAGAGTCAGTATTATTGTGTCACTTCTGAAAAAAAGATTACTTTTTTCTTAAAAACTTCTGGTCATAGACACTCCACAACTCTCCCAGACAGCATGTCCCTGCGCCTCAGTACCTCTATGATGAGAACATTTTCCAGTACTGTCTAGCCTAAACATTTATTTTTACAGTTTAAGTTCATTTTTGCTTTAGCTAATGACTGAAGCCAAAATTTTCCTTTCATCCCAATTAATTTCCCACCCCCTCAGCTTGATTCAGCTTTGCTTACAATCTGGTCTGGCCATCTCTGTCATGAACCTAGGACTGTTGATTGGATTTGGAAAACTGTGAGCTTCAGGCCAGTCTGTCTATGTCTTCTCTAGTTGTCTGAAACTGGCCCCCTTCTCAGTCTGAGACAGCTTCCAGTCTGCTGAATTGGTCGTCAAACTGTGGAACATTCATTGCCACTGGAAAGACTCAAAGTAATGCTCATGAAAAAGAGAGAGTCCCAAGATTTTTTTTTTCTTTTTTTTTTATTTTGTCACCCATTATAGGAACATTCTGTTAGGGTCCTTAACATAAGACATGTTTTAGACTGTTTGTGTGATTAGTTTGTTTAATCCTCCCACTCACTGCAGAACCCAGGAAGACACTTAATGACATCCTTCAGATGCTTCTAAGCCACGTTCCTCCCTGAAATTTTCTAAGAGTCTTCAGACAGTGGCCAGACTGCCTAGCAAGCTCCTTTTAACCTCCTATGTCTTGGGAAGCTGGTCCTCTTTAACGCCTAACACTCACGATGACTTTTTCAGAGTGACAGCAGACAAGAATACCTGAAATTACAAAGCAGGGTACCTTTCCTCAGCTCTGGTACATTCCTCTGGAGTAAGACTACAGTGCCTTGGAGGAGCTTTGGGCCTGTAGAGAGTACCATATATACCCTGAATCTGTGCCTGGCATGTAGGCAGTGGTCTCCTCACTCTTGCCCAGAAGCCTCCTGCTGTCTGCAGGGCTGAGAACGTCGTGCCCTGAGCCCTCAGGGTCATGTGTTACTCCAGTCCAACTAAGTGTGTGAAAATCAACCAGTGGGGACTGGTTGCAGAACTATGCTAATTGTTTTGCCTCTAGGCCTCAAGTATCATTTAGTCTTCCTGTGAAGTCCTTGCAGTTAACCAAATACTTGCTGTTAATCTGAGACACTTCAGACTCACACCACATGTAAACTTTCTCAAAGCGAGTCCTTTCCACTTCAAATCAATTTATATTGAAGCCTTTGGCTTGTGAGTAATACTAAATATGAAGGTAATATTTAATTTGATTCATGTCCCTCTAAAAGACCAAAAACAGTCTTGCCTCCCACTCAGATGTCTGAAAAAACAGGAAGTCTTTCTCCATTGCCCTTTCTATGAGATAATCTTGCTTTCCTCAGTTCAAAAGAAGCTTGTGGACTTTGTGGGGCAGGGGCAAGAAGTATCTGTTGCATTTTTCCCCCATTCTGTGACTACTGCTGGTGTATCTTTTGGTCATTTCATTCCACCAGCTCATTTTTTGTACAAATCAAGGTAAAGAAGCATTTGAGGGTGGGATTTACCTCAGCAGACATAAGGTGGAGACAGAGACAGCCACAGTGTAGAGATCCACATCTTTGGAAAGTCATATTTCATGATTAAAAGAATTACTCTTTTAAGGAGTGATTCAACTGACCCATTTAGATATCTACTATAGGAAGAAAGGAATCATACAAAAAAAAATTGCATTTTTTTCTGTAAAGGGAGTATAATGGGGCCTTTGAAACCATGTAGAACCATGTAATCTGACTGTTTGGTTAAAGGAATCTCACCTAAAGTCCTAGGGTGGGACTCCAGCAGTTCAGGCTCAGTTTTGCCCATGTTTCTCACATGATTGAAATTTTAGTCACAATTTTATTCAGAGTCTGCTCTGTGACCTCGAACAAAATGCCATGTCAGTGAGAGAGGAAAACCTGGTGCTGCTGTTTTTTCTTGCCAGGATGTTCTCCCTCATTTATTTCCACAAGAATATGTTCTGCATCTCTTCCAAAAAGGAAACCTTTCTGCAACACAAGACCAGTAGGAGGAAATCAAAATGTGTGTGAGATTCTAAGATACCATCTTTATTATTTGGCGATAAGTTTATCTTGCAAAAAGAATTTTCTCTCCCAGAATCCTCCTTACCACTGAGGTTTAATTTTTTACCACATGTGAAAGCAACAGTTTACTGATGGAGATCTCTTGCATTGTCCTACTTATGCTTCCTTAAGTGTACAGTGATGACCTCTGTCAGAGAATGAATAGTGACAGGCATGGGCTACAGAGATCTTTGTTTTAACTCAGTCCAAAGCTTCATAATGTCTTAGTGCTAAACTGTTAGACTTGAAGTGGGAATTAATACAGAAAAGTCCCTTTGCTTGTATTATACAAGAGGTCAAGCTGGAAGGTCAGTTATGGCCCCTGTGCCTTTAGACTCAGTAGATCTGTGAGTTAGCCATCCATTATCTTCAGGGATGCCAAATTAAAACTGTGCTAAACTGAGGAAAAAATATATTATTAGAAAACCTGGCAAGCATTCAAGTCTAAGCTCACTGTTAATCTTGATCTTGTTGATTTGAAAGTTTTGCATTTCAGACCTTTCAGAAAATATTAAATTATTCTTTCAGTCATCACATAGTGTCAACACTCTGGTCCAATATTAAAGTATTCAAATATGCAAATTTTTCTCAGTTTACATACCATGCATAAGTGATAACTTTCATCTTGGTTATAATAAGGACTGAACCAACATTTTCCTAAGCCAAAAATTTAACACTCTTTAACTAAAACACTGCTTCTTGTTCATAAAGCTGAATTGGGCTCAGAGCTTCTGTGGTTTGAGTGTGGAGGAGGTTGCACTGCACAAATTAAAGCAAATACATTTCCTTCCAAGCGATGCTGTCAGAAAGTGACTTCTGCTAGACTCCAGGTTTGCATGTAGAGGCGTTTGCAGTATCACAAATACCTGCTCTTCCTCCTCACGTCAAGAGCTCCTGAGACCTTTGGTCCCCTAATTTCCTTTTTAGCGCAAATTCCCTCACAAGGTTCATCAGACTTTAGTTTAGTTTAAATTCACTGCCTGGTGGGCTGAGTTGTTTCTTTCCTTTCCTTAGCCTTTGCTGTCTTCTGTTAAAAGCTGTCATGCATTTGAAGCTCTCTGATTAAAGGCAAGACTTTGCCCCTCCTGTGTAAACCAGCGTGAATCTGAGTCTTATAGCCCCCAGGAGTAGATTCTCACGATTTCCCTCATGTGCTCCTTTCTCCTCCTCAAAGCTACCTTTTATTCCTCCTCCCCTGCCGCACTCTGCAGTATCTCTTATTCTGAGGCTGGCTCAATTAGAGCTCAGGGAACTCTTTCCTGGGGCTGTCAAAGCTTCCTGGAGATTCCCATGTACCGTAATCTCCCCAAAATTTCAAAACCTGCTAGACTTTCTTTTTGCTAACTAAGTCAGCTAACTTATAGCCCCAAAAGACAGGACTATTAACATGATCAGGACAAGGCCATTATAATATCCACCATCTATTCAATAGGTATGATTTTGGTTAATATGGTTCATTCCTTTACATATTAAAATTGTCCTATTTATTAGTTCAAGATGGTCGTTCTGGCTTTGAGAGGCATAACTGGGTAAAAGCAACAATTACAAAGGCATTCCCTGCTGAACCTAAAGAAAATGTACCATCTGCATTCAGTCCTTACAGCCTGGGTTGTATTTAACTTTGGGGGTCAGGGGTTTGGGGGAATTTTTTCACCTTTTCACCACTTCATGTTCTACCCTTGTATCCAGGGTCTGTGATCCCACACACCTTGCATCAATATCTGTTAATGTGGCAGAGGACTAATTACAATACAGGCAGCCACTGCTCATAGCCCTGACCCTGCTACCACCGGTCCCCAGGACTGACCTGATGGGATGTCGATGTTGTACTATTGGTTTCGATGATTTGATTTTTCCTGCTCTAGGACTGAATTGTCAAAATTGAAATTTAATATTAGTGTATTCCCACTGTGTCCAGGAATGTCCTTTCTTATGTATTTACAGTTGAAAATGTCACTCCAACACAAAATTGAAGGATCTGTCTCCACTGATTTTCACTGAATAACTTCTGAGTTACAGCACCATAAACATCAGGGAAGGAAACCAAGTTATTGTTTTCTACCATCTGAATTCACAAATCCACTAGTACTAACTCTCTTGTGATCATAGCTGCAGCTAAATAAACTAAGGGGGCTTTTTTAATAGATAAACCAGATAAACCTTTGTTGATGTCTCACCAGGCTACATATTTACTGCTTAAATCAGTCAAAAAGTATTCACAGAACCAGGAAGCAACTGTCTTTATGAATCACATATTACTAGGTCCAAACTGTTCTTAAACTGCTCCAGTCCAGAGTTAACATATTTTTAAAATAAATCCCAACTGTCAATGGATGACTAGAGGTACAGAACTCATGTCTAAAAATTATTCAGTTCTAATGTCAAATTGTGCTAAAAAAAAATTGTGACATTAGGTTAGACATCTCATAATACTGGGCATCTGTCTTTGACATAAATATGTCATAGTCAAACAAAACAGCCCTAGGAGAATATTAAAAATGCTACTATCTTCTTAAAAAGAGACAGGCATAATGAATTGAAAGAGTTAAGGCCATGTTTTCCACAAATAGAGATGAACAAGCAGCTGAAGATTATTAAGATGACAGCAAAGACTGTAATCTCATAAAGTTTTATCTGTAGCTTGTATCATACATCTGAGCTCTGTGATTTCAATGACCCCCTCCATAATTTACTCAAAGCTGTGGACTTTGCCTAGTTGTTCCTGTTGGTCATGGGTTTTGTCTAGTCAATTGAAAGTCTATTTCCTGGATCATTTTTTGGTGTGGTTTAGTTTGGTTCTGAGAGTTGAGAAATGCTGCAGATATTAAGCAGGGTAGACCTTTGATCTCTATTCCACTTGCTAATTCTTCACTTGATATTCAACAAAAACCCACCACAGAAGCAAACAAACATCTCAACATGTAGCAAGTGAGGAACATAAATAACGCTGAGGAAATGCATTTTCTCTTTCTGTGAGCTATTTTTGCCTCACAGACTGTTATTCCACTGAGCAATCTCAAGACAGGTAAAAGAAAATGCACTTTGCAGTCTCATCTGCATAGAACACTGGATCAGGAATTAATGATGAAATGTTTAAATAGAAACATATCTTCCTATGATGGCACACCCTACTTGTGTTCTTAGTTCAGCAGGTAGCTCCCTTCATTTTCCCATCAGCCTGAAAGCTACATCTCCACAATGCCTATGTCCTGACAGAGAAGGACATATTCTAGTTTGGGATTGCTGGGTGAGACGTCCTACACATTTGTCCAGTTGATGCTCCGAAGACAGTGTCCAGCTGTCATTTGACTGTTTCTTTGTTACTGGAACAAGTGAAGCACATTTCCCTTTCCATATCAGTGTGATGGCTTCCCACGTCACTTCTTGACAGCTTTTTTCAATCTGTTAAAGCAGAATGATACCTTGTCATGAGAGGGAAAAGCCCCTCTGGTTTGTTTACCTGATTGAAGATTTGTGGTAGCTATTCTGAAAACCCTCTGTGATATCAGCTCACACAGGTAGCTTCCCCTTAGTGTCATGCAAGCACACAAAATGTTTACAAAGATAGATATATAGGCTGTTGAGCATCCTGAGTGTCTGGTACGAGTGTGTAGCTCTGCTTCCAACACCTCACATCTTGCAGAAACTTTCCAGTGCATCTAGAGAAACCAATGAGCTGACCCTGTGCTATTAAACAAATAGAAATGACCTCACCTCCTTTTCAGAATATCAGAAACCACAAACAGTTCTGCTAATCTTAGTCTGGCTGTAGTGACCTTAGGTTGGTTTTCTTAAATGTCTTTGAGAAGGATGAAGCTCCCAAGTGTAGCTGTTGGAAGGGTCAGACATCCTGCCTACGTAAGACTAGATGAATTAGTCTTCTCCAGTGAAGGGAGAGTCAGTCTCCCTGCTTTTTAAGCATTTTTCCTGGGCTGGGATGAATCTGTTTCCCTTGAGGTCTCTGTCACTCTGCCTGAGAGAGGGAGTTTTGTTTATACACATGGCTAGGCTCCAGGCCTTTGAACAATTAAAATTAAATAGGATTAAATTTACCCATTTTGCTTATTTTTTTCACCTATCATAGCAACTGGGAATAATTTGCCTAACCTTCTTGCTTCTCAGTAGCAGTTTGGAGGTATTAAATTTTTATCACTTTTAAGTTTCAGACTTTTTAGCACAAACTATAATGTATATTACCAGTGGAAATATTTTGATATAGTAGGGGCTTCACCACATGCTTCAGTTGTTTTTATATCCCTTTTTGCTGTGCCATCTTAATGTAATTTTCCACAGGCTCCTGTGTTATTAACCTGCATTCATCATTTATATCCCTCTCCTGAGGCTTGTTGTAAGACTCTCTAGAAGAAGATAAACAAATTATAGATAGAGAAATTAATTGTTGCATTGGAGCACCCCAATCAAGGACCTTTAGGAACATTGGTTGGAGTGAAGCAGCCCACAGGCCACACCAATGGGAATGGTAGGAAGAGGGTTGAACAGAACTGGAGAAAACCATATACAAGGAAACATACAGATTAGGGCAGATATGAAAACGGAAGCAGGGAAAGCGAAAAAATGGCTGCAGATCTCCAAGGAATGAGGCTTTGCAAACCAGATGTTAAACAATCCTTCCAGCAAGGTTTCCTTCCTGATGCACATACAGTCTTTTCTGCAAGCCATGTCCCCTCTGCTGAGCTCATTAGACAGCTCCGCCACTTCTTTCTGTTCAGTTCTCTGTCCCCTTAGGATCAGGTACAGAAATCCCTGCTCCCTCACAAGGGAGAGGAGTCAGAGTGGCTCAACCCATCTCGGCAAATCCTTGCTGTCCCCTGGTCCTGGCCCCATCTCCACCCCAGGACAGCTGCCCAAGGCTGGACAGCACAGCCCTGGAGCAGGACAAGGGGAGCATGGAGGAAAGGAAGAAGGACTACAGTGCCAAAAGGAAGATGGTGTTAAATGAAAAGTAGAGAGAGGAGGAAGGAGGGACAGGAGGGTAAAGTGAGCTCAAAGGAATGGGAGGGCACATCAAAGTGACTGTGTATTTTTAAGAAGCATATGGTGCCTTGAACCTCAGGGGAGCTGTGTTGTGCTACAGTGGGTAATGACAAACAGTAACAGACTGTCCTTTTCCTTGAAAAGCATGTGGTGGAAATGGATAAAATACGTCAGTGGAGAGATGAGTGACTGGCACAGTGTCCAACAGGAGCTCTGCATCTGAGCCACTGACAGAACCCAAGCTGGCCCCAGCCAGATGTGCCAGCAGCAAGGGACTACAGCCCTCCAGGAGCACAGCAAGACAGGGGAAAACCTAGGGTACAAAAAACTGTGACGAGGCAGAGGGTATGAAAAGGGCAGGGGAAGGATGCAGAGTTTGGCTCCAGTAAGGTTTGCTAGCCTGACCTCGAGTGTACACAGAGCCCATGAGAGGGGGAGAGCATGACTGAGTTCTTTGCTTGGAGCAAAAATAGCGACTGTAAAAGAAATGGGAAAGAGGCAGGCAGACACAAAAGAGAAGAAAGCTGAGGAAGAAAGGAAAAGAACATGAAAACACTATCCTCAAAACCAGTGCAGACATGCCCGCCATATTAATTTCCATTGCAAATGCCCTTCCTCCATCACAGCTCAGTGAGGGATCTGACCACAGTTAAGTTTACATTGTGTGTTTTTAAAAATAATAATAACAAAAAAGCCAATGCCCAGATTTAAAAGTCAAAGGCTCAGCTTAATTCTGCAGGAGGAACAGAAGGAGAAAATTTGCATGGAGGTGAATGTGTTATTCTCTGTCTACAGAAGAGTTTTGTGGGTGGTTTTAAGCAGTTTCAGTGGTGGAGTTGATAATCCTAAAAAAAAAATCAAATCTCTCCTGTTATGTTCTACAGTTATTTTTTAGCCACAGCTGTCAATCACATTGCTTTTCAAAGAAGGCAAGTGTCAGTATCTCTACTCTGTAGAGGCAACACAGAGATGAGAAACAACTTGCCCAGTATCAATAAGTACAGTATCTGTAAGGGAGTCAGTAGCGGTAAGGACCCCATCAACAGGGTCCCAGCCTGGGCTATGCCTCCTCTGTGTCTCCTCTGCAAGGGCTTGGGGTTGTTAGTGATGATCTGCTTGTGTGACAATCAGAAAAAGTCCTGCACCTCGTTCAAAACCACAGGGTAGATTCCAATTTGCCTTGATTGCTGTGTGGCCAAAGGAAAGTGGATATTCCCATGCTGAAGCAGATTATGGTTATCTATACTGGAAATATGCACTGGAGTTACTGAATGCATGGATGGGAGTGAGGTTTTTTAGTTTCATTATAGTCATTGAGTGTCTAACTGGGAGGAAACATTTACTGCTTTGGACAATGATATCTAAAGCCTTAAATAGACACCTTGTGCTGGTTTAAAGGTAAACCAGCAGGAGAAATGAACCCAACACAAAAGAGACCACAAGTAAGAGTTACAATTTAATAAAAAATAATATAATTATATGGACAAGCTATTGGTTTTAACCCACAAAACCCAGACGTATAACCTAGCACCGTGGGGCACCAAAAGAATGGTGCTCATTGGCCCCCATGCTGAGCCCCACGTGGTCCCCCTGAGTCCAAAGTAATAATAATGGCCAGTCTTCGCGAGCACACTGAGTCCAAAGTAAAAGGGGGGAAAACCTGCTGGTGAGAGTGCTGGTTGCAGTCTGGTCGAGAGCGGTGGTTGCAGTCCAGTCGAGGTTCTGATCCTCCTCTGGATCCGAGGAGTACTAGCAGAAGTCCTAAAACCCCAAGGTTATATACACTCAGGTTCGAGTGGGAATGCCCAGCACCTTCCCCAGGGCGGGGAGTTCCACAATGGGTGGTTGTGAGTCGTGAGATATTTTTGGAATCCTTGGTGGCCTGTTAGCAGACATGACCCCTCAAGCTGGGTGTGGAGGTGCTAATGACTCCCTGGAGGGGAGTTAACATCACCCATAACCATAGCCTGAGGGGTCAGGTGTGCTCTGGGCAGCTGCTGCAAATGGTCTATTGTTAACAGTTCCTGGGAAATGACATAGAGGGTATAGAATACTCAGTTTGGGTTACACCCACCCAGTGATGAACTGCTCCCAGCTGCTCTAACTAGGACACACCTCTTTTTAATTTTTGTCCTGTAGAAAGAAAATAAATCTACACATAACACCAGCAATAACAATAACTGGAAATTAGGAAGATGGTTTACCCACTTGTGAAAACATAACCTCTACAGATTCTCTTGTACCTTCTTCTGCAGCACTTGGTGCTGGTCACTTCCTGACACAAAATGCTGGGCTAGATTAGACTTGGGTGCAGTCAAGCCTGCAAACATCTCTATTCCTAAATAAGTTGTGAAGTATTCTCACATTCTGCTTCTCAATCTGTATAGAAAAGCTCAAATAAAGCATATTCCTCTCCTTTGAGAGATCTCACATTACATACTTTCTTATACTCTGAAGCAAAACTCCTTTCAATACTCTCTTCAAAGCACTTGTAATCCTGACAGTGGTTTTGTAACGCGCTTATCAAGGCTCTGCTTTCCCAGTGGAGAGCCATAGTTAATTACTACAGTCACAGAGTGTTTGCAGCAGTGGTTATAAGCACATCGCCATCCTCAAAGCTGCCTGGTTGGTTCATTCTTGAAATGACCACCTAAAGTAACAGAGTGGGTAGAGAAGCTCCCTTTGCTTTCAGATTTTAGTATGGGATCATTTAGCACCTTTCCTACTTCAAATTTGCAGTTTGTTAAGCCAGAAACGAAGAATCAGGAGATGAAAATACAGCTTTTGAATCTGGATTCCATTGTCCCATGGAAAAATGGGGGTTTTTGTGCTACAAATGGAGGATAGATGAAGAACAGTTATTTGTTTAGAAACTGGAGAGGCCAAATTAGTGCATGGATGAAATTGTTCATTTTCATTATCTCTTTAAATTCAGATCAGTGTTCTTTTAATATACTTTTTACAAATACAAAAGAGATTGTGAGTTGTATTACGTGCATGCAGCTTGCTTCACAGAAAAGAAATGTCAATGTTCCTTGACTGGTACAATTTAAAAAAAAAACTATGTGATGAAAAATCAGGACTCACATTTTATTGTGGAAACACGCACTGTCCCAGGACATCAGCAGAGAAAATCCAGTATCTGAATCACATCTAAAGAGCTAACAGGAAGAGATGTGGCCAGTTGAATTCAAGGGTCAGGCAGAGATGACGCTTATTATAAGAAACTGGATGGATCCAATTCTGCAGACAGTGGTGAGCATCCTGAGCTTTCAGATAATTCTGTGGGAATGATGAGGGGAAATAAGAATCCATGTAACAATAGTTTTAAGCAGAAAAAAAAAAAAACTTTAAAAGGACCCTTAAATTGTGGATTTTCTTGTATTTTGTGTACTTCCATGCCAGTTAAGGAACTATGCAACATATTGAGGAAGATGACAAAGAAAAACATCCAAACCTCCAAATCCATATAACAAGATACAACAGAGAAAGCAAACAGCCAGATTCATCATCTTCATTTCATCCAATTTACACCTGCTGTAGAGCTGACCCTTGTAGGAAAAGAAATACCTGGCAGTTATTGCCCAGTCATGGCAGGTATTACAGTCCCTCCCCACAGACCACCAGTGGCCAATATATTGATTTTGCAATCAGACCAAAAGCAACATGCCTAACACCACACTGGATTATTGCCCTGACTCTGACTCAGGGAACATTTCCTCTAGTTCTTGTGTTTTCCTTGGAGAGCTTTCCATCTAAGCATCGATGAAGTTCAACCTGCTTTAGCTTTTGAAATATGACAAGGTAATAAATCAGAGCCATGGGTGAGCAGGACAGCTGTGCTATTGCAGTTTAGCACAAAGGCTGCCATACAGAGCTTTCCAATCTTCTCTCTGCAAGCAGCAGAGCGTGTATGTCCAAACCGGACCCAGAGGTCAATAGATAGGATCCCTCCTGTGATCCCACACCCCAGAGGGTGATCGGGAACAAATACAGGTAGCCAGGCCATGGTTTCAGTAACAGATTTTCAAAATTAAAGTTGATGCCACAGATTTCTCAAACTGGCCATAGGACTCTATATAGATATCACTCTTCACAGATAAGCCCTTGTCTCAGATGTTAGAAACCTGTTTCTGCTTTGGGATGTTCCAGGCTGGAGGCAAGTGAGCGGTAAAGCCTCATGTTCAACAGCACTGCACTGCTGTTAAACCTCTGTTTTGTTCAGTGGACAAGCCCCAAGATACAGATGTTAGATAAGGGTGGTGAGGCACTGGAACAGGTTGCCCAGAGAAGTTGTGGACACCTCACCCCCGGAAGTGTTCAAGGCCAGGTTGGATGGGGCTTTGAACAACCTGGCCTAGTGGAAGGTGTCCCTGCCCATGGCAGGGGAGTGGAACTGGATGATCTTTAAGGTTCATTTCAACCTGTCTTTCTATGATTCTATGAAATCATGTTCAAAGATGCTACAGCAAGTGCATCTGCTGCGCACCCCAGCAGCCCTTCCTCTCCCACATAACCCAGTGCACATTGTGCTCCTCCCAACACTCCTCAGTCCATCATAGTCCTGCTGAGAAACAAGAAACTTTGGAGATTTGGTGCCCAGCACTGGAGGAGTCATTAGGGGACTTTCAGATGAGTTTAGGGGATTTTTATCCAGCACATAATTATCAGACAGTGAAGCTCTGCACCACAGCTGCTTCACTGCCAAATTCCTCACGGCAAGACTGGGGACTCACCCTCTAGCTGGCAGACCCAGCTCCGGGCTGGAAAGAGGAATCCTCTTGTAGGGTACTTGCAGCCAGCATACAGCTGCTGCAGCAGTTTGGAGGGAAATTTGTCCCTCTACTGCCAGCACCAATTTGTGCACATTTGCAGGTGTGACAAATTTGCTTCACATGACCTCTGGGAAGGCAAAAGCGCTGCCTTGAAAGTGTGTCAGTGATACCACTTAGCACTCACATTTCCTACTTCAAAGTGTTCTACCAACATTAATGAAGTGAGCTTAAAAATAAGAGTTGAAAACACCCTAATAATATGAAAATACTGCCCTGGAACAAGTATATAAGCAAGAAGGCAACAAAGCCATTATAAAATGAGGACATTATTATTTTTTTTCTTTAATGAGCCTGCCTTGCCCAATCTATTTTCAAAGTAGCTCATCTGTTTAGCTGAAACCCTCTAGTCATTTCTCGATAGCACTGTCTGTGGAATATAGCAACCAGGGATGTAAAAATTCAGTTCTGTGACCCTGGTAGCCTAAGCCAATATAGAAATCTGTTTAGGAAGATCTTAAATTGCTTTACTTATCACTCCAGACTATTTTTAAGATATATGTAAATGTATGGTACAGAGTCCCTTAAAGAAAGATTCAGCCCCTGTTTTGAAGCTCTGGGACTGAAGAACTCAGCTGAGATTTGACCAGGAGCTGTACACAGTTAGACGCACAATTTTCTTCTGAAAACAACATCAGGTCACATGTAACTGAATAGATCAGAGAGGTTTCAACAAAGCAAGCAAAAATTGCCAAATCCAGGCTTCTTGTAAGTTAGTCTCCCATTGCTTTTAATAGGGTTAGAATTTTGCCTGCTGGACTGAATTCTCAGCTCCACACTGAATTCACTGTAGTGGAAATCCCTTAATCTCTCTGTGCATCCTTCTCTCTGTGCACTTTCCTATCTCATCTGTGGATAAGGATGATACTAATGTCTGCCTCCATGGGTATTATGAGAACTAATTAACTGAGCTTTCAGGGAAACTTCAGCAGCAAAGGCAAATTTCTCATCCAGAGATGAAACACATACACACATACCCCCCTATAGATATAGATATTTGTGTGTATAGATAGATAAACATATATAATTTGGTATAGATAATATCACCCTAGACCTTTCTTAATGTCAAGGCTCCTCTTTTCTTTGCCTCAGCTTGCTGTTACAATCCCACTATTTTTAAATGCTGTACGTTATTCCAAGTCAGTGTGAGAATGTCAGGAAGGTAGTTGTTAAAAAAAAAAAAAAAAAAAAAAAAGAAAAGCCTTTACCTTCTCTTTATTTAACAGCATTTTTGTTCTGTAACCATTGTTCCTGCCAGTCAGAAAAACTGCTTGGTTTTTAATGAAAAATCCTAACAGCAACAAATTGCAACCCTCCCTTTCAACACAGACATGCCCTTTGAAATTAATTATGCCTCAGGCAATGCATTATACCAAGCATGTGACAAGTGACACCAAAAATCTTACAACAAACACAGCAAATATCCCCCACTGGGCAAAAATAGCTCAGTACCAGATTCCCTGTTTTGGTATGAAGTCACTCAGGGGCAGAGTCTGCCTGATTTACCCCACCTGGATTGGGGTGTCAGAGCTTGGCCCCATTGATGCCAGGAGAGCTGAACCCCTTTATGGCTGCCAAGGATCTGCTCCCTGTGCACCCCCAGATCCCTGGCTCTGGAAGGAGTGATGGCTGAAGGAGAACACTAACCTCGAGGAAGGGGTGGAGGACCCTGCTCTGGGGCAGGGACATTCCTGGTGGGGTGATTCAGATCACCCAGCAGGAGCCAAGAGGAGCCAGAGACAAAGGAAGTGGAGGAGTTTGGGAGGTTTGCTTTCCTCACAGAATAATTTCTCACAAGCTGTGTCAACTATCTGCAGTTAAACAAATACTTGAAATATCAACATTTCCCATTTGGAGAGAGAGAGGCAGCACCAGTTACCTTTGGTTTTGTTGTCTTGGGAGCTGCCACAGTCAGTGAGAGGAGACTGTCTGGGATCTTTCTGAGTGTTCGCAGAAGAAAATTTCTTTTGAAAACAAACACCCACAGCCCTGCTTGTAAAGCAACACCAGGGTCAAACTCTGTACTTTGGATCCTTCTGGATACTAACATGGGATAATACAGTGTTCCTGTGTTACTTAGGTCTTCTGTGATGGCCAGTGACACTTCCAAGCAGTAGCAGATCATAGAATCATAGAATCATTAAGGTTGGAAAAGACCTCGAAGATCACCAAGTCCAACCAATACCACCTTGCCCACTAAATCATGTCACAAACTGCCACATCTACTCAGTTTTTGGCCATCTCTTTGGCAATGCTGGTGGTGCACAATGGTTGGGTCTGCTTATTACCGGGATGCAAAGTACTCATGTACAGGGAGACAACTGTCACAGATGCCTCCTGACTGCTGGTGGGCAAATACCAAGACAAATTCCATTTAACCTCCAAAGCCATATGGCTATAAACATAAAATGAAGCAATTGTAAACCTGCCAGAGAGTTTCATTATTTCAAAATAGCTGCATTGTACATGGGCTCTGTTTTCCATTCCCTTTCCCTTCTGTGCAGGTGCCTTGGCTCGCTGACATTTTAGGAGAGGCAATGTTTTTATTGTGTATCAGATATAGCTGCTCTGGGTCTGAGGACCCTCTTGCTCATGTCAGGGAACTGGTTCCTGCCGTGGTGCACTTCTCTCACGAGTTTCTGCAGCAGCTCTTTTGATTGAAGTCTTAAAGACGAAAGACAGGTAGTGCTTTACAGAAGAGAGGGCTGGGATGCAAAATCAAATTATCATGGTTTAGTGTGCTTCTGTGCAGCAGCTGAGCCACACCAGCCAGCTGGGTGCACACCCTCAGCTTCAGTAAATGCAGGATTTAAACTACACATTACCATGGCCTAACTATGGTATCCACATTAAATCATTCACTTTCTCGAGCACAATAACTCCATCATGTAACTGAGTCCTCCAGATACATAAATGTTTAACTCTTGATTTCACCACTAACTTGCCCTGCAACCACCTCCTTAGGTTTCAAATTTCAAGTGTTAAATGGATGTAAGAGGAGTGCTTATTCTAAAGGGTATTATAAGAAAAAAAACAATAACGTCTGTGAGGTGTTGAGATATCCTAAATACCTGGCCTGAGGGACATTTTATACACACCATTCTGCTAAGAGGAATCGGAATAGCCAGGCTTTGCTTTTAGTCACCTACAGTGCTCCTCGCTATTTATACAGCCATGGAGCTGACAAATTATTTAGTCTTGTCTTTTGCCATGTTAAAGAGAAGCAAACAGGGCTGCATTGCTCTACAGGACCTGAGGAGCTGCATCAGTTTGTTGCATGTTTTAATGTGAACCTGCAAGTCACAACTCTTGGTACCAAAATATTTCCAAGTGTATCTCCTTTCAAAGATGAAATTTTAGGAGCTGCTGTCATGTGTCCCTCATAAACAATGTGAAGGATAACATCAAACACTTGGAAAGTACACCAAAGGGAAATATGATGATTTACTGAGCTTTAATCAGTTCAATATAATTCCATGAGTTTTACACCTAAAGGACTCTGACTGCTGTAACTGTTACCTGTGAATAAAGCTTCCCTCTGGCAAGTGATAATTAATTCTTAAATCCTGGAAGTTTCTGAATTTCAGAGACCCCTGAGCACATTTGTATGAAGATTAGACATTGTTTCTTTTCTCCTTTTCTCTTTGAAGTCTTTTCTTCAAAGATTGGAGCTTGCTGTTCAGACTGCATAAACCCTCTCTTGACAGACACCACTTCTCTCTGCACTTGCAGAGACTTCGTGTCTGATTCTTACTCCTGTTCTGCTCCTTTACTCTGCTCTGCACCCCTCCAAAGCATATAGAGAGATGTCAGCATCATATTGCTGCCAGTGGGGAGGAGAATCAAACCCTTTGCCAAATACGTCAAGTGAATTGCTCACCCCCTGTGGGGAAAATTTACCACCTAACAACGCAGTAATTGATATTGATGGTGTGTGCTGCTCACATTTCAATTTTTTAGACACTTGTTTTCAGGGTTGTGAGAAGGCAGGTTACAGTGATCAAAGGTCGAAGCCTTTATTTCCCTGTAAAACAACTTCCCCGGGGCTATGCCTGATGTGGGAAGAAATTTGTGGTGGGATTTATGGAAGGCACGTACCTCAGCTAAAAACAACCAAAGATGCTAAATTACAAGAGTGAGATTTTATTTTTATTTACATCCCTATGAATTGTAAGCAACTGCTCTGATGCTGAAAAAGTGACCTCCCCATTTTTACTTGGAGTAGGAAGTGTTGGGCCCATGGAAATGCAGCTGAACTCTTAATGTTCA
This sequence comes from Lepidothrix coronata, assembly GCF_001604755.1. Taxonomy (NCBI): domain Eukaryota; kingdom Metazoa; phylum Chordata; class Aves; order Passeriformes; family Pipridae; genus Lepidothrix; species Lepidothrix coronata. Next base: position 1,754,386 of record NW_016690200.1, read on the forward strand.
CACTTTAGATGAACTTCTTACTTTTCTCTTCTCAAGCTGCATTCTTCTTGATCTTGTCATGAAACAATATTTTGCAACTTCTTTTCTAATGAAAAAAAAGCCCAACTCTGCGGTCAAGGAGAAGTCTTTGCTTTTCTTTTCTATTCTGGTGAACTAATTTCTGACAGCTTGTTATAGTGGAAAGGAGGGAAAGGAAGGGAAGGTTTGGGAATGTTTGGGAAGGTTTGGGAAGGTTTGGGAAG